>NC_133477.1:17090086-17138964 GCF_025370935.1 Choristoneura fumiferana | reverse complement strand
AATGTAGTTTTGAATGAAAATGCAAGTACAGTCAACACAAATTACAGTCAGCAAAAAAGCTTGTATCATAAATGAAATTTTAACAAACAAAAAGCTTATTTATCACATGGCAAGTAGGTACCTACAGTCCACCATTTGATTCTAGAACATTACAGAACCGTGTGGTAATGACATTTAACGTAATTCGATACACAGTGCTAGAGACAAATATAAAATTATTTAGATGATATAAGAATTATTTATTACTAGACGACCATATGGCCTAGTGGTTAGAGAACCTGACTACGAAGCTTAAGGTCCCGGGTTCGATTCCCGTGTCTGGGGCAGATATTTGTATGAAAAATACTAATGTTTGTTCTCGGGTCTTGGGTGTTTAATATGTATTTAAGTATGTATCTATATAATTATATTTATCCGTTGCTTAGTAGGTACTCATAACACAAGCTTTGCTAAGCTTACTTTGGGACTAGGTCAATTGGTTCGAATTGTCCCTTGATATTTATTTATTTTAAAAATCAATGCCGAATCTACGAAACTTTCTGAGGCCCTATAACTAAGCCACATTCCTAAAAATATATCATAAGTCCATCAGTAGAGACGACTTTGATTTTTTTTTCTATCGAACGAACTACATGTAATCGTGTTTCTACAGTGTATGTTTTCTAGAGAAAATCCTCAAATATCTTACATATCATTTTCAAAAGTAAACCTTTACTAAGTAATAATGATTACAGCAAGGGATTTAATGAATGCAATAAATGCGCTAGAACCTCGGCGCGCTCTTAAGAGCGTTTATACCTGCTGAGCTGGCAACGTTGCATTTTTGTTAGTTTTTCTCAATTTTTCCTTAAAAATTTAATGAAAATAAAAAATGTGCTCTGATAGAACTCTTCCTAATATAGTTAATGTGTCTACTCCAATAATTATTCGTGATAGACTTTTATTTTCTTAAAAAACCGTTAATAAACATTTGTTCGTTTTTAAAGAATATATGTATATAAAAGTCTATCACATTTGATCTAGAGTATAACCAAGTAATTTACCAAGTAACTCTACTCTAGTGTGTAATCAGTAGGTAATCTTTGTATCAAAGCGCATAATCTGCGGCTTACTTCAATCACTTGCAATATCAGTCCCACATGTGCTAAGCGGTGACGCTGTCGTAACTCACTCTACCTTATCTATGGGTAATGGTTTTTAATCAGCGTTAATATGTTCTGTGACAGTTTGCTACAGGAGTTTCAACGAAAAATTATGGTAGAGGGGACAAACCATTAATTCCTCCAGATAGCACATTTATAGATACACTTGTCAGTGTAGGTGGCGCTAAGCATAGGCGGTGTGGGCCGCAGACTAGGACCTCGCCCCACGAAAGTTTCTGTTTTTTTGATCATTTAAAAACCATCATCTAATGTGTGGTCTGCTATCATAAGACCTCGCAAAAATTATCTAGCCCATGCTAAATGTAAGTCCTGCGCTGTCACAGGTATACACAATAAAATATTTAGGTTTTCATTAATTTATACAGTTACACACTAAGTTAAGACGTTTTCGTGTTTGAAAAACTTACGGTTTCATACAAACAGCTGTACCTCATTCGTATAGCGTACCTACGAAGAACCAAGTTATTACCTAATTCGATATTTAGCAATGTTTTTCTTCACCGTTAAAGCTGATGGTAGTAAATTTTTTTTTAATCTTTATTTATTATGGAACTTTGATCAAAGTGGTAATTTCGTACATAAATCCCAAGAAACTCAGAGGTGCGAGCCTGGCCTCCTAGCCACGAACATCTGCATGAGAGGCCATAGGTCAAATCACTAGGCCAAAATCTAATCACTAGGACTTTTTTTAATTACCTATCGACGTCATAAAAGCCAATGACGTACCGTTATTGTATTCTACATCCACACGCGTCTCTGAGAATCCAATTAGTTTATTTCTAACAAAGCAATGTACTTTCTACACTATCACCTGATCTACATATTATGCAGACCGGCGCCTGCGTCGATTTTGACAAATGGAGGCGGCAGGTTTGGCGCTAGTGGCCTTGCAAGGCACCCACGGCTAAGCTCAAATCGAGCATTCGATTATCGATTTACTTTTGGCAGCTAATGTGACATTGTTATTCAGAGTTTAAGTACTTGCCTGGTTGATTGGAATTGTGCTATGAATATGTAAATTGGTTGTTAGGTATTACAGAATCAGGCGCAGTCACAATTAACACCTCGAGTGTGGATTGCAATCCCTCCTCCCCTCAAAACGCGCCTGTATGGAACTTGTAATTTTTGATGAGATAAAAGTCAGTTGTAAATCTGTTAGTCATTAGTACAGATAGTAAATACCTTTCCACTCTACATACAAAATTGCTGCATACACTTGAGGGTCAGATTTTTTACCGCTCATTATATGAAGCTACTGTGAAGAATGAATTCTGTGGGTACCGAGATTTTTCCGAGAGATTACTTACAGTGTATGGTTCTTCAAGAAGGCAGTAGGTAGGTCTAGGTAGGTATACGTTTTAAACATTTTTCGGCAACGCGCATGCAGGCGCCCTGGAGTTGGAGGCATCCAAAGGCTACGGTAGCCGCTTACCATTAGGCGGGCCTTACCCTTGCTTGCTATCAAAGTCAAAGTCAAAATATATTTATTCAATTTATGGCTATAACACAAACACTTATGAATGACAAAAAATCTAACACCGGTTCGGGAAAGCCTCTGTTGAGAAGAATCCGACAAGAAGCTCAACGAGGTATATTTTTTTTAAAACAGATTCACAATATTATTAAATGATAGTATCTATACATCACAAGTATTTAACACAGCTTTATTTTTAACACAACTTTATTTTTATCAACCAAGGTTGCGTAAAAAATACCTACAGGAATAGGCACACAGAATAAAAATAAACTAATTTAGAATCTCAGCCCAGTGTTTGCTCTTGCACTGTGACATAAGGAACAGTGATGATGTTGTAATTCATAATAATACCTATGAACCTAAAATATGGTTTGGTAAAATATTTTTAATCTTACGAAGTAAATCCGTTTGACGTCGCAACATTCACTAGGTGTAATAAAAAAAAGAAAATGCGTTTTGAGTCCTCTGACGGGATTCACCACTATTGGCGTACGCAACAGATTAAGATTTCCGATTAGTTGGTGGGGTTCCCCGGTAGTCTAGTTGGTAGGACACCTCTGGCGCTTATAGGGTGCTTATTCGAAAGATAGATTTCTCTAACCTTAGATCTTAGATTTCGTTGAACATTTTGTTAATAAAACAAATTATAATATTCACTTGGCGTGACTGTACAGTCACCTACATTGATTATCTGCGGCGCAAGCAAAAATATCTGACATCCGGCCTTAGAAATAGACCCGTTTCAGATATTTATGCACGCTTTGCCGTGTCAGATATTATTGCTGGTGACTGTAGGGCAGCTACTATTTTCCAGTAGTTTAACTCTAAAAAACAAGACACAATTAATTTCTCAGTAAAATTTTCTCGTTATATATATACTTTTCAAGTAAACATAATCAGTAATAATCACGTCAGGATATTCTTACGCGCACGACCTTTTCCGTTCAATTTTAATTGCATTAACCTCAAGAACTGGGTCTTGTTAGTCACAGTTAATAGTTTGGGCCAAAGCATTGTATTTCACCGAACGAATTCTGCTTAAGGATTTTTTCCCAGGTCCCGCCCACATCCGTCTCTGTACTGTCAGCTAAAATATGTACACTCAACGGGTAAATACAGCTACGTTATGGTACAACTTAATCTATATATATAAAGAAGAAACTGACTGACTGACTGACTGACTTATAGATCAATGCACAGCCCAAACCACTGGGGCTAGAAACTTGAAATTTGGAATATATGTTCCTTAATAGATGTAGACGCTCACTAAGAAAGGATTTTTCGAAATTCCCACGGGATAGGGAAATATCTAAACTTTTTTCGCTTCTTTGTTTGTAGTCGAATCTCTGAAACTATTGAGCCGATTTTAAAAATTCTTTCACCGTTAGTAAGCTACACTATCCTTGATTGACATAGGTTACTTTTTATCCGGATAATGCTAAATTCCCGCGGGATAGAAATAAATTAATTCAATTACGGAGCTGATTTAAAAAATTCTTATGTGATATGACTATCCCCAAATGACAAAGGCTACTTTTTCTTCGGGAAATTACAAAATTCCCATGGGATAGAAAAAACTGAATGCAACTTCGGGGATGATTTTAAAATTCTTTCATCAATAGAAAGCTACACTATTCCTCATTAGTGTAGACTACTCTTCTTCGGGAAAATGCAAAATTCCCGCGGGATAGAAATAAGTGAATTCAACTTCGGGTCTGATTTTAAAAGTTTTTTCAACAAAAGTAAGCTACAGTATTCCTGATTGACATAGGATACGTTTTTCCGTGAAAATAAAAAATCCGAGGGATAGAAATAAGTAAATTCAACTTTGGCACTGCTTTTAAAAATTCTTTCATATGATATGACTATCCTCGATTGACATAGGCCACTTTTTTTTCGGAAAATCCAAAATTCCCATGGGATAGAAAAAACTGAATTCAACTTCAGAGCTGATTAAAAATTCTTCTACTAAAATAAAGCTACACTAATTGCTGATTGGTATAGATTACTCTTTTTTGGAAAATGCAAAATTCCCGCAGGATAGGTACATAGAAGTAAGTAAGACAATCCAAATTCGGAGCTGATTTTAAAAATTCTTTCACTAATAGTAATCTGCAGTATCTCTGATTGACATAGGCTGCTTTTCTACAGAGAATGCCAAATTCCCGCAAGATCGAAATACATAAGTAAATTCATCATTGGGGTTGATTTAAAAAGATATTTTACCAATTGGGAGCTACATTATCCCTGATTGGCATACGCTACTTTTTCCGGGAAAACGTAAAACTCCCGCGGGATAGCAAAAAGTGAATTCAACTTCAGGGTTGATTTATTTATAATGTATACCTAACTCTACCTGAACAGTACCTGACTGGCTGACTGACAGACAACGCATAGCCAAAACTACTGGTGCTAGAGACATGAAATTGGCATAGATGTTCCTAAAGTTATAGAGAGGTGCACTAGGGAAAGATTTTTAGAAAATCCCATGGAATAGGAAAATATCTCAACTTTGTTTGTTTCTTTGTTTGTTGGGGATAATCTCTGAAACTACTGAGTTGATTTAAATAATTCTATTACCAATAGAAAGCTAAAATATGTCTCACATCGACAATTAAGAATACTAAAATAGATCATAACAGTAGTTCATGTCCCGCGGGGACTTTTACAATTTCTCGAGATACAATCCTATATCCTATATTGTGTAGGAAGTCGCCGGCAAAAGAAACGCGTAGTACTTTAACGTCTTTAACGTTTCAGCGAAACAGGGTTTCAGAGTTGGTACGAATTATGAATGAATTATTACGTATGTAGGTTGATTTTTGAATTCCAAAATGTGCACCATCTGTCTAAAACAACGTCTTACTGTATTTATATTTCCATTAAATCCTCCAAAAAATCAATCAAAACACGAAAAAAAGGATCGCAGAAAGTAAATGTATGTTAATTGTTACCCCAAATTTAACGCGAGCGAAGCCGCGGGCAACAGCTAGTTTATAATAAAAGCATAATGTAATGATGTGTGTTTGTCATATTTTTGTTAGACATAATTTTTTCCCACCTAAACCGTAAGTTTTTCAGAAATATTTAAATGAATATCCTGTAGAACTCTATAGGTTAGGTTAATTTTATTTTATGTCAATGAGGGCTATCGTTTTTTGTCTCACTAGATGGCGCACTGTTGCGTGAGGTTTTTAAGTATGGCTTTCGAAGTCTGTTATTACGGGCGTGAAAATAAAGTTTAGATTAAAATCATATTTAATACACCTTAAAACCGTACCATAAAAATATCGAGCATGCCACAGTGTTGCATAGTCCCCGTTTTGTTCGAAAAAAGGAAGGACAAAGGTTTCCGAAATACAAAACTGTCTCAAAACACCTCCCGGAACGCATATTTGCCATAATTAATTTCAGAAATTGCAAAATATTCACAAAACTATTCTAATTACAAATAAACCCGCGTAGCTCACCCAAAAACAATGAGATTTGACATTTTGGAGACCTCACGCTACACTAGCGCCTCTAGTGGCGAATTCATACGCGATAGCCCTCATTCTGACCAACAGGGATGTTGACTCCACCAATCAACTGACGTACTTTTTATGACCTGTCTAAACACAATTCTCCCATAGAGTTTGAATGGAAATAGCAACATATGATGTCACTTGTTCGCTAACTCAATCAACTAACTATTTATTGGTTTTAAAGCAACAAAAAATCTAATTTTGCAGTTAATCGAAAATTAGTCTGGTCAGGGCTAAAATAAAGCGTTTTTTTACTGGAGTCGTGTCTTCGAATTATTTTTTAATGGTATCAACATCCCTATTGATGGATTCAGAGAAAAGAGAGTTATGACAAACATTACATTATGACTTTCACTAAGCATGAGAGCCAAACCCTTTGCCTTTGCTCTCCTTTCTGTGTATATTGTATTTATTTGTATTTTATTGTTATGTGCAATAAAGAGTTTACATACATACATACCTACATACAAACCCTTCCCTCCCCTTCCCTTAATTACAATATACGTAGATAACTACCAGTAGCGTAGAGTGGACATTTTTGCCAAACAACCCATAGAGAGAGAAGTGATATGTGTTTGGTATATCTTCAGTCGCTAGTGTACCTACCAATACAAACTTTGCCATCTTCTCATCATCGATGTCACGTAAAACATTTAGGCTACCCGACGGGAATCTAGTTGCTACGGCGCAACGCCATGTCTATAATGCTATAGAGGGATAGAAATATCAGGCGAGACTAGCGCACGAGGTGCATATATGGCCAAAATGTTGCCATGAAATGTGGGCTATACAGCCAACTTATATTTTAGTCTCGTAGCTATTTTTGTATTTGATTTGTGTGACTTTCCGTAATTTCACTCTCCTGTGGCCCGGCGGAAGACCAGTGCTGGTTTTCAACCAGCGATATGCTGAGCCGGGACCTTTTTATAGCGGCAACATTTCTTATTGTTATTTTTACTAATTATGTGTCATTGCTGTTATAAATAAACTATTTTCTTTCTTTCTTTCTTTCTCAAAAAATCAGGCAAGTTGCTGAAGGAAGGGGATATTACGGATTACGCGCTTCAAATCAAAAGGAATATACTTCCTCAACCCTGTCAAGTCTTACAACTTTAAATGATAACAAAACGGATAACTCTCGTCTGAAATTGAGTTTAGCTCGACATGTTTCGGGCTAATCCGTAACCCTTCTTCTGGGAGCAACGCGACTCGGCGGCTGCTGCAACACGCGCACTGCCAAACTCGATTTCAGACGTGAGATCCATTTTGTTTTCATTTAAAATGGGTGAGTCTCACGGTAGTTTCCTTTTCAAAGTCTTAAGTACAATATTAAATATTTTATCATTTTTAACTTTAACGTAAATTTTATGCATTTTAAGTTTTACATTTTTAATGATTACGGATATTGACGCATTTTAAAGTTATGACAATTATCTTTATATATTTTAATAAAGACACCGTGTTAGGCTTGTGTTCTAAACAATTTAATTTACGCAGCGTGCGCGTACGACTGTACACCGTGGGAACATTCAATAGATATAGGTACTTAACCAAGTGTATTGTATTGAACCACAATAATAACGCGTCATAGGTACTTCGTATGTGTACGAGTATCATGGTTACGAATACAGAATGGACTCGACGTAAGAGCGGACTTAAGTTAATAGTATATTTTAACCTCGGGTTCCACAAGCGTTATTAAAACGAATTTAATGGACTAATTATCACTAATTATTCTAAAATCAATGAATGGCTACTACGAGTATGTCTGATATGTACTTAATTAAATTATCATTCTATCATGCGTGCATGATTTATTTAGTGCAGTTGTGGCGCTACGTTGCATTGATTTATGATGCAAGCTCTCCTTGCAATATAGGTTTGCTTGCGACTAGCTAGTGACAGTTTGTCATTTCACCACAGATAAAAAATAAAATAATGCTGGAGCTCAACATACGCATACAGATCAATTTTATGAAATAAGCATTGGTGTGGCAGAACTAGATTAAACTTTGACGGCATCAACCAAAATAACTTCAATAATTAATAAAAAAAAGGGTTTTGATTTAGGTAATTTTTTAAGTTTAGACAATCTCAATTAGATGTGGGATTTGAATTTAAATTCCGAGATTTTAATAAATTCCTTCATTTACGTTGTATGATGGAAGAACATTGCAAAATGTCATGTCTCTAGACAGGTAAGACTAATTTTGGGATTTTGCATGCTTAATTTCCCAATCCCGCGGGAATTATTCACTAAAATGCAGCTACCTATAAACCAACCCATTTCCATTTAAATACCCACCTGTTTCAGTGACAAGGACCAGTAAACACACAATAAATAAGCTACACAGTAAGCTTTCGCATTTATAAAATTGGCAGCTATAATTTCAAAAACTGTGTTTAAATAAAAAAAAAAAGATACAACTTCACACCACGGTGAACCACAGTGCGAAATGTTGACAAGTATATCAAGAATGTGCTAAAAGTCAGATAACAGTAATCATATTAAATAATACAGTAATTTAATTATACGAATTTCCATATTAGGTACCTACTCATACGGCCTTCGATACTTTCGCGCGCTCGTGAATTTAAAATAGTTATCATATCGTGAAGGCATTTCCAGTTTAATCGATAAAAAAAAACATTAAAATCGACTACCGTCTCAAATTTTAATATTGAACCTTTTTGCTTACCAGCAGTGTTGAAAATCCTTTACCGACCCTAGTATTTAAACTGAGATATATTTCGTACTGGCCATATCCTATGTCATTCAAAACTTAAACTAAAATCGAATGACAAAACAAACTATAGTTAAAATTGTCATTTGTTTGACGTAGATTCAAATTTATGCGTTTTAAAAAGAGATAGAACGTTGATGAATTTTGTTCAATTTCGCTTAGATAAGATAAAATATCAAAATGTCGTTCTGGAATGACAAGATTGATAGGCGATGTGTGCAGATAAAACTGGGTCTATTTTGTAATATAACTCGAATCTTGAAGTGATGTAATATTGCATCGGTTGACTTTTTAATTCGGACATTTTTAACCCTTACATGAGAATCATTTTTAACCCTAAACACCGAAAGAGGGGTGTTATAAGCTTGACGCCAATGTCTGTCTCTCTGTGGCATTGTAGCTCTCAAACGGATGGACCGATTTTGATGCTTTTACGTGAAAGGGCGTTTCCTAGCTGTGGTGGCCTTGTGGTTTGGCCTATCGCCTCTGAAGCAGAGGATCGTGGGTTCAAACCCCAGCTCGCAACTCCGAGTTTTTCGAAATTCATGTGCGAAATAACATTAAAATTTTACCACGAGCTTTGAAGGAAAACATCGTGAGGAAACCTGCACAAACTTGCGAAGTAATTCAATGGTGGTGCGCGTGAAGTTCCCAATCCGCATTGGGCCCACGTGGGATCTACGGCCCAAGCCCTTTCACTCTGAGAGGATGCCTGTGCCCAGCAGTGGGACGTATATAGGCTGGGATGATGATGATGAGTTTCTTTGAGGTGCTTATTAGCCATGTCCCTTTAAAATCGGTTCAGTACTTTGAAATGACAATGTCGGGAGTTTTTCGACTTGTCTAAACGCCATACATGCTCGTTACTAGCATGCTAGTACCTGTAGTACCAAGTATGCCACAAAAAGCATGTTTAATAGTAGCACCTGTCCACACATGCTAGTAGGTAGCATTTGCTCAATAGAAGCATGCTTTCGTGCTAGTAACTAGCATGTGTAAGTGTAACAGTACCTTAAGTTTGGTTAGGTTACGGTATGGTAGAGTCACTTTGATAACGGTCCCTGTGACAGTATCTATATATATAAAAGAAGAAACTGACTGACTGACTGACTGACTTTAGATCAACGCACAGCCCAAACCGCTGGGTCTAGAAACTTGAAATTTGAATATATGTTCCTTAATAGGTGTAGACGCGCACTAAGAAAGGATTTTTCGAAATTCCCACGGGATAGGGAATAAATGGGATTTATATTTTCACTTCGAAATGGCCCTATTTCAGTAACTATAATTATTAGAACTTCAAATTTGGCATGCAAGTAGGTAATACTAACAGCTAAAACTATTTTCAGGATTTATCAAATTCCCACGGGATAGGGAATAAAATGGGATTTATATTTTCACTTCAAAATGGCTCTATTTGCGTAAACTATAATTATTAGAAACTTCAAATTTGGCATGCAGTAGGTAAAAACTGTTTCAAAGATTTTCCGAATATCCCACGGGATAAAACGAATAAAGAGGATTTTATATACTTACCAACTGAATCAGAAAACGCATAAGCTAAACCAATAAAACTGGGGACTGGAGATTTGGCAAACTGATGTAAATCTGGTACAATTATTTACCAGTGACATCCTACTCACTCTGGTGAGGATCGTCTCCGTAGAAGGGAACTCCTCAAAAGTTGATGGCACACGCAAAAGACTTTACATGATTGTTAAATTTCAATGACAATGTGTTTATATGATATACACCGCCTGATGCTGCATCCAGTGTTGGCTGCTGATGACGGAACTCCTCAAGGGCTGATAGCATAGATACGAAATTTACATGTACGTTCAACGAGCTGACACAATTACTTTGCCCACCGCGACCTTTATGATAGCTACTTTTGTGCCCATGCAATATGTGTTCATGCAGTTCCTCCACCTCCACCCACACTGGGAGAACACACAAATCACACAAATCCATCTATCACCAACCACCACTTTACACTGACGCGTTTCGAACTCAACCAGAGCTCATCTTCAGAGCAACACAACCGTTCAGCATGCTACGGTGTGAAATTTGCATAGATGGACCTAAAGTAATGCAGAGGTGCACTAGAGAAAAGATTAGAGAAATAGAAAGAATAGGAAAATATGTCAACTTATCTTTTCTCTTTGTTTGTTGGGGGTTATCTCTGAAACTATTGAGCTGATTTAAAAAATTCTTTTATCAATAGAAAGATAAACACTATCCCTGATTGACATTAGACTACTTACTTTAAAGAAAATTGCAATCTTTCCGCAGAATAAAAATAAGTTTCAATTTTGAGGCACATTTTTCAAAATTATTTCAATAATAGAAGAAACAAATGTGTCTCTAATCGACAATTAAGAATATTAAAATAGATCATAACAGTAATTCATGTCTCGCGGGAACTTTACAATTTCTCGGGATATAATCCTATATCGTGTATGAAGTGGCGGGCAAAAGAAACGCGTAGTATGTACTTTAACGTTTCTAAATTCCAACCCTGAATCAGCGAAGCAGGGTTTCAAAGTTGGTAAGAATCATAATTAATTACGTATGTAGGTCGATTTTTGTATTACAAAATTTGCACCATCTGTCTAAAAGAAAATCTGTTGTAATTTGTTGAAGTTAATTGTTGTTGTTTCTTTAAAAAAATATGGCTCTGTCCATCGGAGGACAATTTTGCCAGTGTCTAGTAGTTTTTGCCGTTGTACGGTAAAAAATTCTAGAAAACGAAATATGAGAGGTAATGGTGGATGAACGATGACAGCGCGAAAAAAAAAAAAAAACTTGAAGTTAATTAAATAAGAAAACTGGTTTTTGAAACAATAAAAGAAAAGATTTTATTCTTGCACAACGTAAATTCTGTATGACATAAAGATTGTAACCAAAAGCTAAGCGACCGAAAACGGAAACTTCAGTCGAACATAGAGATGCGACCTCTGACACAAAACTACAAACAAGCAAAGAGTATTTGCATTGCTATACATTATTCTAACATTTGTATTTCCATATAATCCTCAGAAAAATTAATCAAAGCAAAAAAAGGATCTCAGAAAGTAAATGTAGGTTACTCCAAATTTAACGCGAGCGAAGACGCGGGCAAAAGCTAGTATTTAATATAACCTAACCTAACCAACAAAAAGTTGGAAACTTCAAAGTTTAATAGCTCAAAAACGGCTAAACAGAGTTTGATGAAACATGTCTGAGAAAAGAACCATCGCTAGAAAACCTGATTTCAGGAATAAAAAACCGGCCAAGAGCGTGTCGGACGCGCCCGAAATAGGGTTCCGTAGCCATTACGAAAAAAATAAGTAATGTTTTTCTAAGGATTTCGCATTTTATACGGAATCTTCCAAGTTTAGGTATATTTTATACCTTAGGCTGCTATTTAAGACTAACACTACTAATAATTCTCAAGCAAACTTAGCCGTTATAGTTTTCCTTAAAAGTTTGATAATATCGATTTTAATGAAAATTTGCAGTTGAATATCTCGCAAACAAATCACTGAATCGAAAAATCAGCGTAGCAAACCCCAAAAAAAATCACCCCCTCTTTACGTCTATGGGAGGTACATTTTCAAGTCAATGCCATTAACTGTCAAAGAGTTCCGCCCTGCGGAGACGATCCTGGCCAGACTACCAGGATCTCACTACCAGATTACTGTACTGTCCTGCGATTTACATAAGTATACCAAATTTCAAGTCAATCCGACTACTGGAAAATGGTCGAATTTAACCTGCAAGATTTGACTACAGATAGACAGACAACGGGACAGGTGAAACCACAGAATAGTAATGTGAAACTAAATAAAAGCTTGTAAAAAGAGACAAAAACATTATCAGCATGACATTTTCAAAAATACTTATATAAAATGAAAATCACAGCGTGTTGTATTAGAAATGTGATAGTCATGCTTAAGTTTCATCATTAATACGTATATGAAAGTCATAGGTGTTGCCTTGAAGCTTCACTCAGTTCTTATTGGAATGGATAGGTACCCATAGATTTACTGGGCACTGAGTGACTCGTGTCGTGGACCAAGTCACAAAAGATCATGTACTGCCGTTTCGCACAATTTTTTTCTCAAATGATTCGTTTGGCAAATGTTTCATTTCCCAAGTATCTAATTTCTGCGAAACCAAAAATTTTTCTCAGAATATTTTCTTATGGTTTTATAGAGCACAGTAGGTTAGGTTAGGTTTGTTTTATGAAAGTTCCGAAAATAATATGGTTTCGGAGAAATTTGATACTTGGGAAATGAAACTTTTGGGAAAAATATTTTGCCCAAACGGCAGAGAACCACAAAAGATGCATTGAGGTTGCTAAGCGGTTGATTCGCCGTATCTTTTGCACTATAAAATAAATAAATATCATGGGACAATTGACACTAATTAACCTAGTCCCAAACTAAGCAAAGCTTGTATGTTCCATAGGTACTAGGCAACGAATAAACTTATAATACAGATAAATAAATACTTAAACGTTCAATATCCGTGAGCAAACATATTAGATACATATACGACATCTTGTATAAATGTTACAAATCTCGCCTATGAGGTTATTCATATAGAGTTTCAGCAGCAGACATCAGCCCCCTGCCGAATAAGTAATATTAGATGATACCAGCTATCAACTCTATTGCCAATGTTATAAAATTATAGCTGACTTGGACCATAATTAACACTTTTTAACACTAGTACAAGCTTTTATTTAATTTGCCCTGTTTGCTGGGTCAAACGTTGCAAGTTCAGTTTGGCCCAGTTTCCAGTTGTCGGATCTACTTGAAATTCGGTATAAGTACATATTACGTAAATTGGATGACAAGGCAAGTAGAGTCAACAAAAATTATAGTCAGCAAAAAAGGTAGAGACCCGCATGCTCGATTACCCCCTCTTACATAATAAAGCTTTTAACAAAAATTAAATTTACAACACATATTTACTTATTATACTTTAGAATTGGAAATGTCGCTCTCCTTCTATCACTTAATACCCCCGCTCCAACCGGCCGGTACACCTGCTATTTGCTGCGTTCCACATACGGCTATATCTAGTGTATTGCAAAAGTGTCCGGCTCGTCGCCCAAAAGGAAAGGTAGGTATTTAGTTATTCTCACTGGAAATATACCAGAACACATACATACAGACACTATACGAATACACGATGCAGACATTTTGTTTTTGGTCTATTTATTCTTCCTACAGGCCCAGAAAGGGACACGTCACAGTAACGTTGTTTTGTTATTTCCATAAAAATTGTCGGGGAATCAAAAGCTATATACTTCCAGTTCTAGTCGTCCTAGAAACTCGAAATTTGACATGAAGATACCTCATAGCACCCACCAATGAGAAAAGTCTGAAAATTTAGATTTTTATTCTGTCTGTCTACTCTAACCCCATAGTGCGTTTTGCTTAGGAGAAGAGCTCTGCTTACACTGAATATTCAAAGATATCTACAGATTTGGACGGAACCCTTGATGTGGGAGTCTGATTAGCACTTTTTTTCCTTCATGTCTAATATCTGTCTCGACGGGGGATCGAGCTCGATACCTCGAGCTTTGTAGTCGGCCCTATACTACGAAGCGCAGAATTCGAACTTCGTACTCTTATCTTGCCGTCCCGCTGACGCTTATATTATTTATACGAGAGTGAGAGGGACGATACGATACGTACTTCGATTTCCACATTTCGTAATAGCCCCCATCATCATCATCATCATCTTCCCAGTCTATATACGTCCCACTGCTGGGCACAGGCCTCCTCTCAGAGCAAGAGGACTTGGGCCATATTACATGCGGGCCCAGTGCGGATTTCCAACTTAATAGCCCCCCAGGCCCTATATTACAAAGTGCAAAATTCGAACTTCGTATCTTGCCGTCCCGCTGGCGCTTATATTATTTAATAGTAGAGAGAGAGGGACGATACGATACGTACTTCAATTTCCAAATTTCGTAATAGCCCCCCCAGGCCCTATATTACAAAGTGCAAAATTCGAACTTCGTATCTTGCCGTCCCGCTGGCGCTTATATTATTTAATAGTAGAGAGAGAGGGACGGTACGATACGAATTTCGTACTAGCCCCTCAAGTTCTCTAACCACTCGGTTAGGTCGTGAGGTGGATTCCTTATCAATGATAATGTTTCATGTTCTCGATACTCTGTAGAACAAAGAAATAAGCCTAAAATCTGACTCACGGCTGCGTCCGCGTTGCTCCCATTCTCTGGTATTTCAGACATCCTGCTAAATATTTCTCAACGTGATTCAACAAAAGCATTACTTGGCCGTTTGTAAATGTGTGAATCACTTATTTCCTTGGGAAATTGAAACGAACCTTAACTATCTAAGTTAGAACAAATACAAATAAATATGCTTACCTATAAATATGCATACTATATTCAGTTTATAGATACGGAGAACCATTTTTACGACGCATAAAGAGGGGTGTTATGAAATGATAACCTACTTAACCAACAAAAAGTTTGAAAACCTCCGACATTGTCACTTTGTCACTTCAAAGTTTGATATCTCAAAAAATTTAATTGGATGTGATGTGTTAATTTGAAATGAAGAAGTTAATTAATTAATTAGGCAGTGTACATGAATGTCATGGAAATTGATGTAATTCGATTTAATGTAATAATATATATGTATCTTATCTGCTTACTACCATAGTCTCATAAGAATATTGTATACACTAACAATACTTGGATCTACTCAGTTGTCCGAAAATAAATTATTATATATATATTTTATTGAAAACCTTTTTGGTAACAATGACGGAAAAAAGACGGATTTCGCAAAAAAAAACATAATACAAGTTATTTTCATTTGTAGCTCTCAACCTTGACGCTGGCAGAATTGTCCAAACTGACAGAAGCCACTTATAATTTTAAAAGTTGTAGAACTAAATTAGCTCAAGATGAAGAGTGGAAGGTGTGGTTTAATTTTTTGCTCCTGTTACAGGGCTCACCTTGTATGTCGGCCAAATTTCAAGTCATTAATGTATGTAGGTATGTGTTGATAAGAAATATTTCAAGCAATTACTATATAAATTATCGCGACTAAAATAACGAAGCAAGCATTTAAATCATTATATATATGAACCAGTTTTCGCACTCAATCATTCGAGGCATGATCGTTAGACGCGTTAATCGCAATAGAATGAATAAACTATTTATAATTGGCATTCGATCAGCCTTTTCGATCGATGCACTTAGATGACCTTTTGGTTTGGTATCCTTAGTATCGTGCCACTGGGCCTTTTTTGGATTGATTTTATAAATAAAAGGAATATACAAAAGAACAGCTGTAATGGCCTACCGGTTTGACGTATGGCCTACCTCTAAGTTAGTTTAAGTAGAAAATCTTCAAATTATATAGGTATCATAAGAAAATATATTAACAAATTTAATTAAAACTTCGTCAATAGGATATTAAATTTATAAAGAGTACCTATGCGACCGAGCTTGGCTCGATCTAAAACTCGATAGTAAGCGTTTTCCCAGAGATAAGACTAAGCTAGATCGATTTGTCATCCCCGAAAACCCCTACATACCAAATTTCATCATGTCATCAAATTGCATTGACAGTAATGGCGGACTTTATTTCCAGAACAATACAGGTCCAACTATAAAAAAGGTATATTAGGTACAATAAAATTAAATAAACTAAAACTATAATAAATCTAAAAATGGACCCTGCAGCATGGTACCAAAGATGCTGGCAGCATTTCCCCGCTGGATCGCAAGACTGATGCGTTGAGCGAGGAAACTGCCAGCTCTTCGGTCTCCTGTGGTATCTCTGAGTCTCTTTGATAGATCTTTGAAGAGACTCAGAGCGCCAGGGCCCCACGGACCAAGGGTCTCGACGCCGAAAGGTACAAAATCATATTCGGCACCGAGACCACTGTATTTTCCAGACATTGCATTTGAAATTTGATATATAGGGGTTTTCGGGGTATTAGATGAATAGTAGGTACATTACTGTAGAGGCCGGCAACCCCACGTTCCGGCCGAGGCTTGTATAGTGCTTTTCTCAAACATGACATGAAATAAAATAAAAAAACAAGACATCAAGTTGGCGGGACGCTAGTCTGGTCGCCCTGTTGTGTGCGCGCGTGTCGCGCTGGCTGCTGGCGCGGCGGCTGCGGGTGGTGGTGCTGGCGTAGGCCGTGTCGCAGAGCGCGCGTTGAAACAAAAGACGGTCGCATTGCCGGCCAGCGGCCTGCAAAGTTGTATGAAATCTCTTTGCAGGCCGCTAGAGTGACCGCGCGCACGCAGCGCCACAGCGCCTGCATCGCGATACTTCTCAGCCTATTATTTGTAACACAACGTTAATATTTCATGTCATGTTTGAGAAAACGTTATTACAATTCTCTTCTACTCTCAATGTCAATTCAAAAGGTGGTAGATTTTTTATTGACATTCATAAGTGCTTGTTAAAGCCTAAATTGAATAAAGATATTTTGAATTTGACTTAGACTTTGAAAGATAATGAAAAGTCAATTAATTTGAAATAAATTTCTCAATTAAAACGGAAATGAATTTATTTTTCTCTAATATGCTTGGAAATGTCCGCCAAACTGTCGCAAAGTACACAAAGTTCTTCCTTATAGACTGCCACAAATAAAATAAAAAATCACTTCTCGGCCGCCCTGGCGATTAGGCGTAGACTTATTTTGGGCGTGTACGACACGCTCTTGGCCGGTTTTTTCATGATGTCACAATGATGCAAATTTCAACGGCACTAAAAAGATAGCATCGAATAACCTGCACCAATTTACAATTGATTGTGATAACTAGTGCTTAGTGTTCTGTTTTGATAAAGAGTTAATTTTGTGACGTCAATATGACTTTAGCACTGATATAATTGAGCATACCGATGAGGTATTATTAAGATAAATATTTCGATACTAAATGTCACAAATGTTAAGTAACGCTGACTTTTAAAATACATGCAAAAAATAATGCAATTACTTTAATAATCACCACGTTGATCGCATAAGTTTTTTCGCTTAGTACCTAAGCTGATAACAGTTTGACAGGATTAAGGAATGTTATTTATTCAATACTAGCTGTTGCTCGCGGCTTCGCCCCCGATGTAATTTTTCCAAACTTTCTTTCATAAAAACCTTCTCCTGACAATAACAAACACAACAAAAAAGAATTAGCGAAATCGTTCCAGCCATTCCCGAGTTTTGCGCTTAGCAACATATTTTACGATTCTTTTTCATTTATATAGATTTCTCTAACGTGTTAGGTACCTACTTGTTTTTCTTAGTATTATTTTTTTGGGTTCCGTACCTTAGTTGACAAAATCGGAACCCTTATAAGATCACTTTGTTGTCTGACCGCCTGGTAATCCTTCGAGCAGTGAAAAAATCAAACTTATTATTACTTATTATTAATATTACAAAAATCAAATTTATTATTACATAGTTCGAGTCCCTGATCTACTGCAACCTACAACTCATTATCATATTGATGAATCAAAGTTATAGGCTTTAAATAGTTTAAATACCGCTTTGTCTGTCACAACGTCTAATAAATAACCAAAGTTGCGTATCGACCGATACATTTTTAAACTTTAAAGTTGTCGTCGTTTTCGAAAGTAGTCCATCCAGATTCCATGAGGTAAAGGCCGAGATTTGGCGCAGGGTGTCAGGTTAGGGCTCGGCCTTTTGCCAAATGTTAATGACATAATAGTAAAGGTTTGGTACGTCCCAGTGACAAAACGGAACGCCGTATATTATTTGTCCCTACCTGCGAAGTAGATCACAAATTAACGTCTACTAACGTCTACGTGGTATAATTACTCAGAAACTTTTGAACATAACAAACTGTACGTTTTTTTCTTTTCTTTGGGTCTTGTGTTTTAAGATAATCAGATAAATTGAAAATACAAAGTGAACTATAGATGCACAGAAAAACCAGAAAAATAAGACCAGCACTGGGATGACCGTAAAAGTAAAAATTTGGAATTGAAATAAAAAATACAAAAAGATTCCAAAAAAACAATCTTAATAATCAGATAAGTCAATTCGATAAATGTATGTACCTACAGCCGAGGGCAAACGGCATAAATATACTGTACAAAATTAGCGTCAAACATGTATATATTGACCTTATGCTTTGTGGTATAAAGGTGTAGTACCTGGTGACCGAGCTTTGCTCGGGCTAAAACTCGATAGTAAGCATTTTCCCATAGATAAGACCAAGCCAGATCTATTTGTCATCCCCGAAAACCCCCTTCATACCAAATTTCATCGAAATCGTTGGAGCCGTTTCCGAGAAGGATCTCGGATCAGGAGATTATATATCGATGGTCCAAACGAATAAACGTGCAAAGGCCTTTACACGAAAAAATTTTATTGCTTTTTTTGCATACATGACCTACATGACCTAAGGTATGGCATCAATTTTTTTATACCGATCTGATTAACCGTTTTTGAGAAATAGTATTTTATTGTTATTCGTTGGTAATTATTACATACAAATTTACACGAATAATATTCCAAGAGAGTGTTGCCTTTTTAAAAGTTGTGTTCCTATACACGAATAAACGGCAATAGCTGCCTTACGGTTTTTAATCATGAATTTTGGTTAACTCAATCTCAGATATAGCTAAAGTGAGAAAAGTTTTTCCATGTCAAAGTCTTTATGACATTGGTATAAGATTTATTTTTCCTCAGCCTGTGTAAAAACTTTTTTCACTACATCTATATTCAATGTTTTATTATTCATTAATTATTATATAACTTAATATTTTTGACCAGTAGATTATTGCCTCATAACCCAGGGCCAGAGAAACACCTGTCATTTCAAAAACCTAGCCCGGTTTTGTAAAGACTTTCTCATGGTGTTACGATATGCCCTAATGACAAATGGGTCTTGATCTTGAATAGTCCTTGTAATAATAAGACTTTATTTATATTTAATGTGTTTTATTTAGTCGTAAGTTTACAGAGACAGATTCTTATATCCATATCATAATGTCACCATCTTGATATGCCATAGATCAGAGAGAGTCAATCAAATTCGGAACCATAGATTATACAACATCTTCTCTCTCTCAAAAAAAAAAAAAAAAAAAATAAAAAAAAATGATTCTAACAAAAAAATCTAACTAATACCATCACTAGTAGGTGATATAATCTTCTTGCCACTTGGGGGCTGCACGTGCCCCATTTCTCCATACCCGTGCGGCCACATAGTTTGCCCAACCATCTTCGAATGTCTTAAACGCTGCCGAAGTCTCGCAGAAATGCTTAGAGGCGGGGGCCATGGGACGTGAACATCACTTTTCATTTTATTATTGGATAGTTCTGAAATTTGCGTCCGCATGTTGGCTAGCAATTCGTTTGAGTTTTGAGTATCTCGGTGAGGGCCTCCATTTCTTTTACATTTTTCTTAATTTCTTCTGACACCATGTAATATAAGACTTTATTTATATTTAATGTGTTTTATTTAGTCGTAAGTTTACAGAGACAGATTCTTAATCCATATCATAATGTCACCATCTTGATATGCATAGATCACGAGAGTCAATCAAATTCGGAACCATAGATTATACAACAGTCCTCTCTATGGTACTCTACTATAATGACTGGCATTTTCCTGACATTTCCTCATAACCGATTAGAAGCAGTTGCGCTCACACTATAAAACATAGGAAACTTCTTAGTACACTTATCAATCTTATCATTTTGTTTTTGATAGTCATGCTTCACTTTCCTTTCAGTGACGAGAAGCCTCGATATCGATACATGTTCCGAAACACGTAGACAAAATATCATTATGCATGACTACGTAATAATAGGTAGGTAATTCAATGTAAATTTTTACGATTCACAATTACTTATAAAAAAAAAGACATTTATTGCCACATTAAAAGAAAAATACAATGAACATAACAAAAGACAAAAATAAAAACAACATACAACTTATAGCATTTTTTTTCAATTTGATTGACTCAGGTTACTTTGCGGAGGTCCATATTTTTTTTGTTTATTCGATTGGATGGCAAACGAGCAAGTGGGTCTCCTGATGGTAAGAGATCACCAACGCCCATAGACACCTGCAATGAATTACAGCAATTTTCAACCTTTTGGTTGTAACAGCACACTTTTAGTTCATCAAAATTCACGGCACACCAATAAAAAACAGCCAAGTGCGAGTCGGACCATAATATGCATAACGAACTTATTAATTGGGTCTCGTTGACACCTTTAGTTAAGAAACTCCAAAAAGCTATATATATACTCAGCGGCACAAAATTTGGCCCATTCTTCATACAAAATTACCTATTTCTGCATACATTTGAGGGCCGCAGATTTTTTTCCGCTCAGTTTATTAAAATAGTTATTCGTGATTTCAATGCAGCATACACTTCGGGGCAAATGGAGGCACACCTGAAAATATACGCGGCACACAAATACAGACACACCTTGCTTGCTACTCTTCTATTTATCAAGGAAGCAAGTTAATAAATTCTTAGTTTCATCTACACTTTTCGTCAAGTGAGATAGATATCAAATATCAAGTAAGGGTCATTTTTATGTAAAATAAATAAACTATCTACACTCTGTATGATATCTTACAGTCTATAATACGTCCGTCTGCTGGGCACAGGCCTGAATGTAATTTTGCACAACTATTTTGATAAATTCAGAGGCGCTAGCCCGGGGTTGATCCCACGATCCTCTGTGTAAGAGGCCACAGATTAAACCACTAGCCCACCACGGCTTTTATCTGCGCCTCCTTATCTGGCTGCTTTCAAAATTGTCTCGGAGAGTAAAAAACCGGACAAGTGCAAGTCGGACTCGCGCACTGAGGGTTCCGTACCAATTTGTGGGTATTTATAAATACCCAATCCAAATTTTATATAGTTCTAGGTCAACGGAAAAGACCCTAAAAAGTTTGATTCCCTTGAATGTACGTTTTTTACGGCAAAACCGCCGTATTTTTTTTTACGTTACGAGTAACTTAGCATATAGATTTTTTCTCAGCTTCAAGGAGACTGCATAGAGTCGATTTGTGTAGAAATACGGTTTTCATTTCAACTCAATATGCGTTCCCGAGATAAAGGGTCGTAGTCTTAACAGACCGATGGACGGAGACAAAAAAGTGATCCGTTTTTTCCTTTTGAGGTACGGAACTCTAAAAATGCTCGATGGGCATGTTTGTCTAAATAAAGTAATTAAATGTTCGTACCTCAATACTTACATTTTGTTTAAGGCTCGGTCAGCGACGTCGTCATGATTGCGAAATCCAATAGAAAGATCATTAAGTAATATGAGCTCATTTACCGCTCGTGGCTATCTTTATACCTGCATTTTATTAGTAACCCCATGATTACCTACTATTTAAATACCTTAACGCTTTATTAAGGCTATATAAAGGCGTTACAACTTGCACGAAAACAGAATGTCTTAGGTCACCAAATCGTTTATTAAATTTATGATATGAACCGGTGGGTTTAGATTGATCTTAATTTACATTTGCTTTGGTAGTTATTACGTTTCAGAATTGTTGTGTAGGTACCTTTAGGATATAGTGAGCTGTCACTGTTATGAATCATTTTTATCGTATATTTTATGCTAACGTGTCATTTCATTACATTACTGTGCTAGTAGATATGAATGTAGATATATATATATACATATATTATATTATAAATGCGAAAGTGTGTGTGTGTTTGTGTGTATGTTTGTCCGGCTTTCACGTCGAAACGGAGCGACGGATCGACGTGATTTTTGGCATAGAGATAGTTCATGGGCCAGAGAGTGACATACTTTTTATCCCGAAAAATGCACAGTTCGCGAGGGAACAGCGCGCGATAACCGAATTCCACGCGGGCGAAGCCGCGGGCAAAAGCTAGTATATATAAGCACAAAATTTGGCCCACCCTTACCGATTCTGCATACGTTTGAGGGCCAGATTTTTTGCCACTCAGTATAAAACAAAGTCGTGTGTTACAACACCATTTATAACTCAAGAACGGCTGGTTTTTGGATTTGTCTTCGTCAGGAATAGGATAATAAGTAGGTATTCAAAACATTGGAACATTGACGAAAAAATAAAATAAAAGAAAAAACATTTTCGCCGTACAAAATGTTCATGGGTTTCAACTGTCAAACATTAAGGGGCTGTTTCACCATCCATTGATTAGTTTTAACTGACGGTTAAATGTGATGCCGTCTCTATTTGTTTTGTTCGATAGACGGAGACGGCATCACATTTAACCGTCAGTTAACACTAATCAATGGATGGTTAAACGGCCCCTTAATGTTCATCCCATCATTTGTTTTGTTTTCCCGATTGAAATGATAATGTTGTTGTTTTCAAACATAATCGACTCTGAAATCGGTTATAGACGTGCGATTGTGTATTACGTATGTTGTGGGGTTTCCAGTTGTATATCATCATCATTGTCTTCTCGACCTATATACGTCCCACTGCAGGGTACAGGCCTCCTCTCAGAATGAGAGGGCTTGGGCCGTAGTTCCTACGCGGACCCAGTGAGGATTGGAAACTTCACACACACCATTAAATTTTTTAGCCGGCATGTGCAGGTTTCCTCACGATGGATGTTTCCTTTTACCTACTATGCTCACCATCACCATGTTGCACTTGCTCATAATTATAATTGTTCCTATAGGTACGCTGATCTGTCAATATATTGTATTGTAATCCTGCTAATATTATCACGCAAAGCTTTTACACACATATAGGCTTTGCCTAGTGTAAAGAGAAAACATCGTGAGAAAACCTGCACAAGGAAACCTGCGAAGCAATTCAATGGTGCGTATGAAGTTCCCAATCCGCACTGGGCCCGCGTGGGCACTATGGCCCAAGCCCTCTTGTTCTGAGAGGAGGCCTGTGCCCAGCAGTGGGACGTATATAGGCTGGGATGGATGGGATGGATTGAGTTCCCCAGCTGTAGCGATAAACGAATTGTAGCAAATTCTGAGTTAGCTACGATATGGAAGAAATGGGAATTATATTATGCTTTCGAATCGTGAATATTTTCCTATTTCGAAGCTAGCTACCAAATCTTTTTTTTTTTATTGGACTGGATGACAAACGAGCAAGTGGGTCTCCTGATGGTAAGAGATCACCACCGCCCATAAACATCTGCAGCACCAGGGGTATTGAAGATGCGTTGCCAACCTAGAGGCCTAAGATGGGATACCTCAAGTGCCAGTAATTTCACCGGCTGTCTTACTCTCCACGCCGAAACACAACAGTGCAAGCACAGGCAGGTAAGCGAGCAAGACGATGGTAGCAATCCGGGCGGACCTTGCACAAGGTCCTACCACCTGCATCTGGATCTGGCTTCGAGATGGGACTAAAGGCTTTTTGCAGCTTTGAAATTTTAGCAAATTAACAAATACAATTTACTTTGCAATAGTGACATATCACATATCACGCGTTTATCTAACTGGTCTACGTTTGCACAATATCAACTAGTGTTTTAGACAAGTTACTACATTTAGGCATGTCGGCTATTACTGCTGTAAGCAACAATATGTGGTTCATACTTGTACTGTAGGTATCAGGTAAGTTGCGCAAACGCTTGCATATTCGCGTGACCCGAAACCGAATGCAGGTCGGAATAGCTCGTGTGGAGAGATAAATAATAAAAATCGCGAGGACCGGAGAGACGGCGATGTATCGATATATCGATATTTTAATTTTTTTAAAGAATATTAGAAATTTGGAATATTTTAAAAATAGATATTACTTTTTATTTATTTGTCCATTATTGTCTTGTTTACGTATTTAAGATGTTACAATTTTATTAAAATTCAAAGCATAGGGTAGAAGTACCTACCGGTTTTAGGTACCTACCTTAAGTTAAGACCGTTTTTAGCCAGTTGACATTTGAAGTAATATATAAAATTTATAGTAGATATTAAAACAATATGTTTAGTGAGTTTTCAAAAATGTATACTGAAACGGATAAAATGTGTAGTGTTTTATTACCATAAATTTATTTCAAACGCATATTTAGTAAATAAATGACCAAAATTTTTGTCCCGGTCCCGGACCAGTATATTCGTGCACAGCGTCACCCGCTGTTGGCGGTGCTGGCGAGGCGCGCGGGCGCACGCGCAGGCGCCGGTCGCGCGTGCGCTCGCGCTGCTCAACTCCGTGCTCGCGGCGGCGCCGCACGTCGACTTGTTTGCGAGCACTGTAGGGCGCCTGCAGGGCTACTACGAAACTCGAAGTTCGTATCGTACCGTCCCTCTCGCTCTCGTATTAAATAGTATAAGTGTCAGAGGGACCGCACGACACGAACTTCGAGTTTCATGTTTCGTAGTAACCCTGCTGATGACCGAGTGCAAGAGAGTGGCGGAAGATCAGATGCCTGCGAGCTCTATAGCGTAACTCACCTAGTTATTATCTTAAGTTAAGTATTGAAAGTTTGTGCCGGTTTGGCTTTAGCTGTTAGGGTACAAATGTAATTTTAATAAATAAATCAATAAACAAAACGGTACTTCTGCCAAACAATAATTTTAGTAGAACAACCCTATATATACCTAACTAACTACCTGCATGTTCAATTAATCTGATTAATCAATAAAATTAATTAAATACCTATTAACAATAAACTATGTTAAATTAGGATTCCAATAATTATAAGCATTACAGTAAGTATAAAAATAAAAATATTACTTAAAATTATGTTGTTATGTTACAGTACCTAATTAGTGAACATTGTAATTTATTATAGTCTAGTCATTTAAAAAATCATCCACCGAATGTTAACATTTTTCTATTAGTAAGACGTTCCATTTATTTTCAAGCACTTGAATATAGATAGATGACTTGATGCTATCATAGTTAAATTTGTAGGCTGAACAACAAGACGATAATATTGGTCACAGGCCTCATCCTCGCTTTCCATCCGGCGTGATTGTGGCCAAACGCAAGCCTATATTGTATAAAAAAAATAAACTAAGATATTATCTTTGTAAAATCAAACAACCACAGTTGCGAAGAAACCATGCGCATGCACACCCTGATATATCGATGTTTTCTTATCGATACCGTCTCCCCACTATTTAAGGATCACAAAAGTACCACCTACAGCTTAATGCACTGACACACCTTAAATCTAACAATTCTTAAACATGCAACTCGGCACTTAATTCAACTTGTATAAAATTACTTGCAATTGCGTGCATCGGATTCAGAGATTATTTTTACGTTGTTCGCTTGTTTGTGTCGTCACATACGAGTTATTAACATTGTTGTGAAACTGTTTCAAGTTTCAATAGGGTCTGAATAGGGTCAGAAGGTACACGTGGCTCGAAGGCACAAAGCCACTATCTTCTTCTCGTTTCTTGGGATCTTGTTCACTCGCTTCTTGGAATCAAACTATTCATAATTTTAACGCTAATCCCTGTTTGACGCCAAAAAACTTTGAAAGCTACGTATGTCACTATATTGAGGCGTATTTCTAACTGGAGTTGGGTTACTCTCACGGAAGAATAAGTTACTCTACTCTCTCTAATTGTATGAAATCTTCTCTATTCTCTACATACGTGCTCTTAGTCTAATATCAATATACATTCTAACATAGCTTAAACCGTCATAACTACTTGTAATTATCTGAGATAAGAGATAAATCTAGAAATCCTTACTAAGCTTTGACAATAACAGATTACAAACTAATTAATTAGCAAATATCTGTTATTTTAAGTCACGAAATGCCCTCTCGCGACCGTGACATTTGGAGACTTAAAGTTACATAATGGACTTATGAGATATGAAAGTCGCACTGGTTTTTTCCCTCAAATTACTCTTACTGTAACACAGGAGTTCGTTCTTACATTGAGGTCAAATAAATCGCGATCATTCTCCAGCTTCAACGCATTTACCGACGGCGTTTTTTTCCGAATTGCCAAGCGTCTCAAACGCATATAGGCTTTCGTATTATTACATATGAACTGATGTTGTTTTTACTTGTATGTACACAAATGTAGGGTTGTCATACGTCAGGATAAATGACCTTATCAATTTAATTAATGAAGTGATAATAGTAATTAGCAAGTACTCAACAAAACGAATAATATTCATTTCAAAACAATTTTGAATGGGATAAAATACAGCTAAAAAAAAAGATATCATTTGGTTACAATGATGAGGAGCTGTTTCAGAAAAAGCCAAATCACTACGAAAGATTTTCATATGAGAAAAATAATTTGATGTTTATCATTTTAACGTGAAAGTAGAAAATAATATCTATAAAATAAAATAAAATCTAAATACTCACTGAACTGTATTAAGAAAGGATTCCCTGTCCATGTTAATAAAGGGAACCTCTATGCGAAATTTCAATATTCTGGTCGGCTGGCCTTCATGGGGGCCTTGTCATCCCGGCTGATAGAGACCTCAGGAGACCCCAGAGCTGGCGCTTACCTCTCCCAGCGAATGTCTCTGACTGTACAGAGAGGTAATGTCGCCAGTGTGTTGGGGTCTATGCCGCAGGAGGGCCTCTTAGATGGTGTTTTCTTTTTATATATTTTTATTTATTTTGTTTCCTATCATATTGTTGTATATTGTGTAGTGAATAAATGATATATAATCAGGAATTATGAGGATTATATAGGATTAGGGACTAGGCGATTTATTTTGAATAAAATCTCTTATTATTACTTTTCAACCGACTTCAAAAAAGGAGGAGGTTCTCAATTCGCCTGCATGTTTTTTTTGTGTTTGTTACGCGATAACTCCGTCAATTGTGGGCCGAATTTCAAACATACTTCCGAGGTGATCTGATGCTGGTGATCTTCAGGATCTGATGCTAGGATCTTGGGGAAATCGAGGGCAACCCTTAAATTTTAAAAGCACACCTATAGCGATTTTGGCATTTTTTAGCACCAAGTCAAGTATTTACATTCAGAAAGTATCATATGGTTGTTAAAAGTTGTTTTTTAACAGATTAAAATGGAAAAAAAGTGAATACCTACTTCTATTTATTTTTCCGGGGCCCCTGAGCTGGGTCCTGTGCACGGGCCTCGTGTGCTCTTATGGTAAAGACGGTATTAAGTGTAGGGTTGGTCCTGGGGGGCTACTGCGAAATTCTAAAATCGATGTTCGTATCGTACCGTCCCTCTTACTCTCGTATTAATATTAGCGTCAGCGGGACAGCAAGATAAGAAGTTCGAATTTTGCGCTTCATAGTAAGGATTGTTTTTTTTTTGGCTCAGTTTTTTGGAATCTTTTTTTTGTCTTTTTTATTTCTCTTCTGGTGTTGCAGGTGTCCATGGGCGACGGTAATCGCTTACCATCAGGCGATCCGCCTGCTCGTTTTCCCCCTATACCATAAAAAAAAAAAATCCAAATTTTTAATTTTACGGTCATCCCGTAAAACCTAAATTGAAAATACAAACTGAAATATAGATGCACAGAAAAACCAGAAAAGACTTACTTTCGAACTGGTTTTCTGTGCATCTATATTTCAGTTTGATTTTCAGTGATGGTCTTATTTTTCTGGTTTTTCTGTGCATCTATATTTCAGTTTGTATTTTCAATCATAGTAAGGAACTGTTCACGTCTCCCGAATTACCATTATTAAGTAGGATTAAATAGGATTAGGCTTGACGTGTGTATGGCAGTAAGTTGTGGCGGTTAAAATGCGCACAAGGTTCACTCCATGCAGGTTGTAGGTTGCCCCAAAAGGCTACCGACTGACCTACATTCATAACACGAACAATAACCGGGCAGTGGCATGCGGACCGCATTGATAGCGATACTGTTCCGAGATAGCATCGAGATTGCAATGGATTACAAAGAGTATTAATATTCAGACATGAGACAAACAAATTCTCTGAGCTTATTAATATTCAAACAAAATTCTTTGCGTCTTCAAAAAGGTTAGTAGTTCTTGTTAGCAAAGTTTGTTGCACTTAAGGTCAGAAAAAAATGGCTATACTTCTAGCCTAGCCTTCTTTGCCTAGCTAAATTTTTCGATTTCAGATAGATGTGTGATGGAGGACCATAATATGTTTCACTGTGGATATTACTGAGCTAGATGATGAAGTTCGTGCCATTCTGGGGGGCTACTAGGTACTTTTTATGCGAGAACAGTGGAGTAACAGCATGGTAGCAAGAACTATTCATAAATGATATCGTAACACAGATAGAACTAGAACTATCAAGCGCACCCATTACTTTGCAACTGCGCCATTAATCCACAGATTAGCATAATGCTTATGCGCGTACGTTTAACATAGGCCCCTCCCCACGCCATTGTCTTTGATTTGGCATTATCTACGGTCTATATTCAGATAGAGCCTTAGGCCGATGTCCGACATGTCACTACACAAAAAGCTTAAAGAGTTTTTTCACACCTCCCCTTCAGAAAAGTATTTTTCCTCCCTGACGAGAGGGAGCAAAGTTCAACTTTTCTGTTCAAGGCTTTTCTAAGTGTTTTATTGCAAATGCCATTTTTTGAAGTTGATAATTGTAAAGCCACGCCATTTTCTATGCTGGTTGTTCTTTAATAATATTTAGAATTCTTTTTTTCAAGTATCTTAATGCTCGGTGTAAAAAGTTATATGAGCCACTCGGGAGCAAAATTATTTTCATCTTGGGCGTTAACACTTGAATCCCTCATTACGCTCAGGATTCTACTTTAGAATCCCTCGCTACGCTCAGGATTCTATTGTAGAATCCTTCGCTACATTCTGGATTCAATGTACGCCCTCGCCGTAAATACACCATTTTGCTCCCTTGTGACACAAATAACTATTTTAGCGTTCGTATCTTATTTGGCAAAAACGGAACCCTCATAGGATGACTTTATTGTCCTTTCTGTCAAGATCCTCCTTCTCGGGAACACGTGGACGTATCAGGCTAAGAGTAGCATCAAATACTTAGGTCTGCTACTATCCATTAGAGCAGTGAAAATGAAAATAGCTAATCTAAATTGACACCACACTGCGTACATTTTGCTTAGGAGCAGGGCTCTGTTAACACTTGATATTCATACTGCCTACTTAATTTGTACAAAATCATTGGCACGCGAATCTGACAGTCACTTGGCCGGTTTTGTTTCACTAGTGTACCTTAATTGCCTGCTTTGCCAGTGGCGTGGATTTTCATTTTTCAAACTGGAGATTAAGATAAACGTGAGTTAGTTATGATGCGATATTTTGCAGTTAATGTATGAAGCAAATAGAAAAACTTTATCGAAAATACAAACTGAGACATGGATGCACAGAAAAACCAGTAGAAGAGACCAGCGCTGGGAATCGAACCCAGGTCCTCAGCAATCCGTGCTGCGTGCTATAACCCCTACACCACCGCTGGACAGAAATCTAGACACGAATTTCTCCTATGCATACATATCTCAGGTTGCTTATTTCTACTACGCTACTTATGCAGCAGCACTAGCGACATCTATGTTCCGCTCTCATCGAGAGACGTCACACTCTTTCGGAACCAACCGCTCACCCAGACAAGAGATGCCCCTACTAAGCAATCAAATTATGATTGGTTTTTTGGAGTCTTTTTGTATTTTCTATTTCAACTCCAAATTTGTTACTTTTACGGGTATCGGGTTTTTACGGGTAAAAACTTTGTCATACAATGACAATCGTCATGAATGACGTCGCGTAAAAAATTTAAAAAAATGACTGGATTAAAAATATTAAATGCCGATCTGTCTGAACTTGAAGTCTCAGCACGAGCCATGTTCAGGTAAATTCAGGTCATTTCAATTTGTGGGAGTACTGTGAATAGGAGCGCCGGCCCTGTATTAGTGCAAGAGGAGCGCTCGCTCAGTCTAGAGCTCTGTCTGTCAGTCACGTGTTGTGGTGTTTACCAGCAAGAGCCCCCATTTTCGAGCGCAAAATAATATTATGACGGCGTTTTGAGAGGCGTGGAAGTGGTATCTATAGACAATCTCGGTTGTAGCCTGTTTCGCCAGATTCCTGTTTCGTCGGATTTTCAATATCAAATGAAACTATGCAATTACCGTGACTACTTTTGTATTTAATATTTAAAACAAATCTTCCTTTCTGATAAATACTGGTGTACTGCATGATAGATTTATTTACACATAATAATTCCGACGAAACAAAAATACGACGAATCAGGAATGCGACGAAACATGAATACGCCGCATCAGGAACAATTACAATATCGCTGTACCTTAATCAAGGGCTAGAACCAGCGCTGGTGAATAAGATCAATATAAAGATGTATTAAGTTGCTGGCAGTCTGACACTTGCCTTATCACAAAGGTTGCAACTGTTTTACACTTGTGAATGTGGGTTAGAAGGTACTTAATTTGGCTTAAAAACTGATAGCATCCTGCTACGTGCTGAATGCTGAGTATTTTAATAAATCAAAATACTATTATGTACTGTACATACTTTTATTTATTGTGAGAGGTAGACAAAATAGTAAGCAGGTCATCTTAAGGGGAAAAAATATTATGTGTCACAAAAATATTATATCAAAATGTTTATTCTGTAAGTAAGCCGCAAAGGTCACTTTACGGTTTACTTAGATGACGCTTTTATATACTAACAGCGCTTTTGGAAATACCGTAACCAAAGTACCGAAAGAAACTTGGCAGAAATTATTTTTTTACTAACGTTTTTCGTAATGTCTTGTGTTGTGAATAAATTTGTTTTCGTTCTTTCCTTAGATGATTTGAAGAAGTTAAATACTTGTTCTAAGTTTCCACTATAATCTGATTAACCGATTATACCGCCGATCCGCTTCAATGTAAGCACACACTTAACGGCAAAAGGAAAATTAAAACCAAAAACCATTAACGAATATCAGTTAATTTTAATAGTTCATTAAAATATAAATACTGAAAGTAAGTAAAAAAATATGCAGCGCCGTGATTTTAGCCGTATTTAGCCGTAGCCCAGTTTACGTGAGCTTAGTCACTAAATGCTTAACTTGTCACTTACACTAGTATCTCGCGTTAACTTGCTGAATTAGCGCTGGAAAAGTTCTGCCGTAAACTAGAGTTCTGTTCTGGTCTTTCACAATCCGAACTGCGACGGAAAGGAATTCGCTACCATCGTGTTAACATAGATACAGCCTCTGTCACAGCCACAGCAAGACAGCCAGTATACTTGGTTCTTCAAGGCAAAAGTGAATAAGCTGTTAGCGAACCAGTGGGATACACCTTTGGCCTCATCTGCGATTTTCAGCAGGGCGAGATAGATGTCAATCACGGGTTAGTTTTATGTTAAAAATATAAGTCGATTTTCTTAGACTGCGGCGAAGTAAATAGGAAAGTTAGGAATCAAAGTCCACAAGCAGCGACCTCTATTTCTAAATCGTCTGACAAGTAATAAGCACGTGTAAACCGGGCATTCACCCTCTGCTCGGCGTTTCAGCCTTTTAAATTTATCTAGTCTTATTTGTTTAATGTCGTTTATTTTTCTTGCTTGTTCGCAATGAATGACTAAAATCATTCGATCATTTCGTAGAATATGTGTGCCTTCCGGACGTCTGCTCCTTCCATTGTGATTGTCTGTAAATAAAAACAAATGTAAGAAAAAAATATACAGAAATATTCGAAAAATAATATAAGTTGTTGAAATAATTTCATTGTAGTGTCAAGCTTAGTTAGTTTCAAGTTTGAAAATAATATTTGCATAAATTTGAGTGTAAAATATATGTTTTTTTAGTACCTTTATTACATTTATTGCAAATAAAATATATTTATATTATTACTAGATGTTGCCCGCGACTCCGTCTGCGTAGAATTCTTTTATCACTATCCCGCGGGAAGTAAGCAATTTTAAAACTATCCTATGTCCTCCCTCGGGACTCAAACTATATTCCGAATTTCATCTACATCAGTTCAGCGGTTTAGACGTGAAGAAGTAACAAACAAACAAACAGACAGACTTACAAACTTTCGCATTTGTAATATTAGTGGGATTTCTAAGCCTTTCTGTTGACTCTACATTTTTTTGACTCTACCTCACGCCAACTTCCTTTATTTTTTGTATGTAGATTCTCGGTCATCTAGACGATGGTTGGCTGTACGAGTACATATAATAAATATATATTATCAACTGTTAATTTGCGACACAAAAATGCATGGGTCAAGGCCACAATGTAATTTTTGGGATTTCCCATGGGACTAGAGTAAAAGCCCTTAATTACTCAACTGTTCACGTAAACGAAGCTGCGAGTAAAAGCTACTTAGCAATATATATTTTTCAAATTTGTTGAGTAATGCTTAGTACCATGGCACGTACCTTTGTACGTGTTTGATGTAATATATGTACCTACCTATAGGATGATCAAACCAAATGGGTCAGTAGGGAGAAGTCAGAAACTACAGAAACTATAGGAGATAGGTAGATAATTTTAGAAGATCTACTCAGTGGCACAATATGTAGCCAACTCTACATACTAAATATTACTGCATACATTTGAGGGCCAAATTTTATGCCGTTCAGTATATACGAGTAAGAGATGGGATCTGTTTTTAGGAACCACGGCGTTGATTTAGATTTAGTATCATGCATAACTAGGTGCCTAACCCGATCAAAATTACTAAGCAATCTTAAAAATACTGCAATTTTAAATGATATTCACATAAATACTTTCCAATGGGGCCATATTATTTGGTGCCCAATAAGAGCCCTGGCATGCTCCAAGATAGCTCAGTTAAATGGTAGGTTTCATAAGATTCAAGAGCCTGAGTTCTAAATTGGAACACAGGTGATCAAGGGAAGATAGCTAGACGTATTTCGTACCTAAAGAATTGTAGTGAAAGAGCCAGGTTTAAAGACTCAAGAGTGGGACTCGGGATCACGATTATTTTCGCCACTATTACTGTCAGACGGTGTAGTACGAGGGTAGAAACAGATGGCGTTAGACAATTCGGCCTCTGAGGTCATATTGGTGTACCACAGGGGAGCGCCCTACCTGAAGCCAACTATTTTCCTTCTTCACATTATATGTATACACCGCAGTAGCAAAACATCGAAGTGCTTACCATTGTGGCGGTTCTGGGTCCAAATTCTCGTCTGAAGTACGCGATTTTTCCGTCCGTGTGTCTGATCCTTTGCTTAAGCACGTTGTCGCCTTCCAAACTAAATGTCACAAAAACCTGAAATGAAAAAGAAATGTATTTTAAGAACGCTTCATATAAGATGATGATGCCTTGAACTCCCGTGTTCAATCCCCGTCCGGACCAGGTAAGTTTTTAAATCTCGATTTAAGGCTTAAGCTGACAGTTCTTGTATGGATCTGACAGGACTTAAGACCACTTAAACCTAGATTAAAAAGCCTGCAAGTGAATGTAAGTACAGATCAAGTGAATAATGTTTTTCCATCGTATTTTGTCGATTCGGAGCTAGTTGAGAAAGCAAGATAAATATAAACTTTTCCGACAAAATACGATGGAAAAACATTATTCATTACATCTGTACGCATCTATTTAATAGTTCATTATTGCAGAGGCCGGGAAAAAGCAATTCGTGAATATGAGTAGAGTTTGACGGACGAAGCGTAGCTGAGTCCGTCAATAAATACGAATCCACGAATTGCCACTTCCTCCAATAATGCGAGGAAATGAAGCAAAATTATTAAAATGTCCTTAAATCCTTTCTGCAATACTTGTTTTTTTTTTGAAGTAGCTACACGACTCGTCTTATAATGCTTTTTCATTAGAAATAATAATTTAATTAAAAAAAAGGTATTATATTAACCTACCTAGTACTTATGACTAAATTACAGTTTAAAGTGCTAGGAGTACTGAACGCTTTTTACTTCTCTACTCATCCACGAATAGCTTTTTCCCGGCCTCGGCAATAATGTACTATTATCCGTTGCCTAGTAAGTACCCATTACATAAGCTTATATACCTACTTTGGGACAGTTAGTGTGAAATGTCCTTTTTTTACTCATTCGACCGTCATTATCATATCATATCAGCTGTAGGATGTCCACTATTTTACATTAGCCTCCCCCATAGACCTCCAGTTGCATCGGTTGGAAGCGGTCTGCATCCACGTGAACCCGCGGCTTTAACGGTCATCCGTCCATCGCGTTGGTGGACATCCCACGATGCGCTTGCCGATCCACGGTCACCATTCGAGAACTTTTTAGTCCCAACAGCTATCTGTTCTCCGTACTATATTGCCACTTCAACGAGCTAATTCGCTTGCCTATGTCAGTGTCAGTGACCTTCGTTCTTCTACGTAACTCCTCATTTCTGATTCGACCCCGTAGAGAAACCCCGAGCTTAGCACTCCCCATAGCTTAGCATAGCTCGCTGAGCAACTCTGAGCCTATTTATCATTACCGGCATCACTGTTGTCATCACTGGCAATACACATTGGTAAAGACCTTCGTCTTAAATTTTGCTTTGTTTGGGACAATCACTGTGAATTGTCCCGTGTTTATTTTTTTAATAATTCGATGATCCTTACCTTCCTCCCATCTAGTCTGTTCAACTCTTGTTCCTGGTTCAGCTTGAATGTTTTGTTTACATTCATTTCAGGTGCCTGCAGTTGAAACGACAAAGTCTCCTCGTCTATTTTCGTGAAGCACCATACAGGGGCATTTGTTTCTAGCAGTCTCTTGATTTTCTCCGGGGCATCTAAAAGGTCTGTAAATTAATACAAGGTTGGGGTAGCAATAAAACTCAAGCGTAAATCACGTATAGGCCGGCAGAGGGTTGGGGGCGGGTCGGGGTGGGAGTGCGGCGGGGCTATTTACGTGGCTGTAGACTCTGGCCAGCGATGGCTGTCCACGCATTTTTTACGAAACTTTAATCTGGTATTGTTTTTGAGACTGTCAAAATTGACAAATTGTCATTCTAGCCCGGCTTAGATAATTTTGATACTTTGTCTATAAGAAATCAATAAATTATTTTTTGATCAATTCAATCTTATACCATCCTTAATATGCAAAATTTTATAAGATTATGTTAGAATTAAAATGTTAGTAGATATATTCAATGCGAATCTGGTCAAAATGGTCCAAAAATGGATGCGTCTGGACTGTACGTAAATGGGCACTCACAAAGGTCAAAAAATTTAACAAGTGCATCATCAACTTTCACACATTACTATAATGAATGCAGCTTGAAGTCTCGAGTACAATTTAATATCTGGAAAATTTAAATGAATATATAAGTATCAACATCGTTTAATCAGTGTACAGTAAGTGTTGTCAGCCTCATTTTTTTTTATTTTGCTGCGGTTCGGTCTGGGACAGCTTTCGTTGGCCAGAGTCTATGAACAACAACACACCGCAACGCCCGCGCACGACCCGCCCCGCGCCCAATCCCGACCCGCTGCCGTCCTATGTGTGGTTTACACTTACCTTTCCTATGAAGTGGTAAACTACCGAAGAACCTTTATCATCGTAACATTTGCGTTGTTGTAGACAAATGAAATTATTTACGTAGATAAGGTTCCAAAGTGGCCCAGGAATCAGATTAATAGAAAAGTCAGTCAGTCTTAACTACACTTTGTGCGTTCCTGAGAAAAAGGGTCTTGATATATAGGGACAGACAGACATACGGACAATACAATGTACGAACAGACAACAAAGTGATCCCATAAGGGTTCCGTTTTTTCTAAAAGTAAGATTTAAGATCATTGCATCATTCGATCCCACCATTAAACATAGTGTTTGACCTAAAGCCATATGGGTTTTCTCAACTTCCAACTTTATCATCACACATCCCTAAAGGAGCGGTCCTCGGGAAACTATTAGACCCAACAAACGTCAGTCCGTCTGTCTCTTACGCAACCAACCACTCTGCCAAGAGTGTTCGTCTTAGAAGAAGAGAACTCTAAAATAATATAATGTAGATGTAGATGTAGCGTGTCCATATAGATTTATACTACTACTAGCTTTTGCCCGCGGCGTCGTTCGCGTGGAATTCGGTTCTCGCGCGCTGTTGCTTTGGGTAAAAGTAGCCTATGTTACTCTGGCCCATAAACTATCTCTATGCCAGTTAATATCGACATTATAAGGATACTCATTCTTGCACTGCAGATGTCAATCGGTTCTCTGTCGTTTGCCCGAATTTCATATGTCCGAATGTATCGTTTTCTAGAATTTTCATTTGCCATAAAGTAATTTACTTCTGAAATAGTAATTTCTTCAGGGTTGATATTAAACTAACCTAACCTAACCTACTGCATTCTATATGATGACATTTAAAAAAATCCTGAAAACAGCACGGTTTTATATATTTTATGGCAAACGTTGGTATGGCAAGTGAAATTCGGGCAAGTAATGGTATACGATGTCAATCACCAAACAAAAAAAACCGTGTACAAAGTTCACTTTCCCTTTTAATTTAATACTCCAAAACCTATTTTCGTTAGTCGATTATAAGTGTTACACAAAGCACTATCACGCAATTATGATCATAAAATTCATGTTAGATCAGAACTATTAATTCTCTCTACGACAAAAAAAAACCTTTGTTAGAATAACCTCGACTACTCCTAGATACGGTAAATTAAGAGAAGAAGAATTAAGAAGAGGCGCTGTCATATTTATTTACAAACCACATTTAAACATAACCCCACAATCACTCAAATGTGTCCAATTGACATTATAATGAAAACTAAACACTTTAAAAACGCGACGACGCTAACCTGGCTGTTCAAACACCAACTCACAAATTTCCACAGCACAAAAAAAAACTGACTCACTTGATGCTTTTAAAAAATCTTCTAAATTACTCCCGCCCGTTCTCCTAAATCTTTTACCAGAGAACGACATATTTGTTACTCCTTTATTATATGACTACATATTAAGCCGAAAACAGTTCAGTATTCCATGATAACCGGTATTATTTCTCTTAGTCATGTGTTTGATAAGATTTGCGTAAAGCGCTGTGTCATGTTTACTCGGTATATAACAGATAATGATACGTAGCGGCCTTCGGACCGCGTGGTTCTAGTTCCTCTACTCATCATCATCATCATCCCAGCCTACATACGTCCCACTGCTGGGCACAGGCCTCCTCTCAGAAAAAGAGGGCTTGGGCCATAGTTCCCACGCGGGCCCAGTGCGGATTGGGAACTTCACACGCGCCATTGAATTGCTCCGCAGGTTTCGCAGTTCCTCTACTAAATAAAGATATTTTTCATCAAAAGTCTAGATATATAGGTAAAAACACGGTGCTAACTTGAAAGGACACTTATTGTTAAAAGTCACTCTGATCCACTACTTAGAAGCCAAAGACCCGACATGTGCTATCATCACTGAGGAGATAAGATTGGTGAGTACAAAAACTATTTAGATAACAGTATTGATACTTTAACTTGTTAAAATGTAGTATTCGTGCTGAACTGAATAAACAACTACTTTATTGTTATTTAGGTAGGTATTCTCCTATTCTATTCCCTGATGGTTTTAAATTCAGCTAGCTGATTGTTGTTGTCGGACGCATGCAAAGTTGATACCTAATCACCGAGTCTGACGTATCGTTGCTATGTTTTTTTTATTTCAAATCAGGCGCTTATATGACGAGTATCTTTTCATAAAGGTACAGTCACCAGCACTAATATCTGACACAACAAGCGTGCATAAATATCTGATACGACTCTATTTCTAGGGCCGGAAGGACGTGTCAGATATTTTTGCACGCTCCGCTGCGGCAGATATTAATGCTGGTGACTGTACATAGCACTTAATAATAATGATAGTTATCTTTATATAATTGATTGGTTCTGGTGTTACTTTGCGGAGGTCCGTTTCAAGGTACTGAAACTTTTTCCTTTGCTCCTCCGCCGCTAATGCAATGCTTTTTAGCATACCTTTAAACTGCATCTACTCGTACATACAAGGTGTTAATTAAATAACTGAAAACCAGAAAGTAGTTTGCTGAGAATCTAGAGTAGAATCGATTACACTATGTTTTAAATCAGGTTGCGTTTGTGTTTTATATCCCTATTTTATTGTGCCCAGTCTAAAAGTTACGACTGCAACAGGCGCCAATTAAATATTTTACCGAGGTTGCATATGATTTTGATAATTTAATAATGGCCGGTTTACTGTCACTGGATGATTTTCTTCTAAAAACGTCAAAGCGCAACTGATAAATACATGAATGTAGAGTTAGAAATGAAGTCGAGTTACTTAGCAAAACACACCAATATCTTTTAAAATAATGAAGATATTAAAAAATAAATTCAATGAATTTACTTAAAACGAAAAAATATTTTTGAGGTTTTGAGGTTTTCAGTTATTTAATTAACACCTTGTATACAACGAGCTGAGAGTGAGAAAGGTCAGCGCCACGCCAGCCCTTGATCAAGGTAGGTGGGTAGAGCGAAATTGTCTGCATCGCTTCCGCGTCTCTCAAAAAGTGCCATCAAAAATTTATTGTGCACTGAAAACTTGAAAGTGGCGCCCCTTGCCAGCTAGAGCGACCACTTTTCTTGCTCTACCCCAGAGTCAGCGATGAGAGGGTTATTGGCATTCGTCTCGTAAATTTGGAACACAGTAATTAAAAATGTGGGTGAAAAACCTGGTATTCAACTTTTACCAAGGATGTGGAACGGGCACAGCTGGACATACAGACAACCCAGAACAGAGCGTCCAGGGGCCGTACCACGGACCATAGAACCGTATCGTCATTTAACGTTTTTCGATAAACTTTGTTAAAGGCAAATAAAATTGTTTATTATGATTAGGTCACATGGTGGCCTAGGATCAAATTGATTGACTATACACACGCTCAATCAAATTACAAAGGAAGGGCAAAAATTCAGCGTTTTTGCGGCGTTTTTTTTCCTCATTAGTGGTTGGTGGTGGTACACCATCCGGGGGGTCATTAGAGAGAATCCTGACTGTCCCATCTAGCGGTAGATTACGTAGCAGTAGCAGTAGGAACACGTGCTTGTGCCAGGTGTCCCTGAGAGCGACAGATTTTTAAATTAAAATTATAATACTAACATAGCTTTTAAGTAAGTAATGTACTAACGCTTACATGGACTCTGTCTGCAATATTTATTTATTAGTGTTTTAGTAGGTGTTATTAAAAGAGGTGATTCTCAGGGTTAAATTTTTATGAGAACTAAAGGCAATACCGATGCAAAATTTAGAGTGATCACAATTCTTGGGACTTGTCCTCCCGTTGTGTTAATAAAGGTGGGACGCTAATGACGTTTAACCGAGCGGTCCAAACGCTCCAATATTCGCCTGGAACAGATTTGTTTCAGAAAGATAGTCTTCAGCAAGGTAGTCTCTGGCAGTGATTTAAGGTCACAGCTCATTACAGCCACCCGGCACCCGACCAGCACCGCCTCGTCTCGAGCGGTTAGTATTCTTCATATGAATTTGTATGGGCATGCGCTCACTACATCAACCCCGTAGCGTCACCGGATCGTCTCACTCGCGAGGTTGCCACGCGCGGACGGCGAGTGGACCACTCGTTGCCCGCACGCTTGCGATGCGGCGCTCTCCACCCCCCTTCATCCCCCAACTCGAATTTCCGAGTTGGACGCGCAAGGTCCACTCGTTATCAACGCGCCATCCGCGGGTGGACCACCTGTCGACAACGAGTGGACGCCGAAAGTCGTGGCGGTGCTGGTCGGGTGCCGGGTGGGTCTAATGAGCTGTAACGTTTAGGTTGCGCGTGGGCTGCGCGTTGTGACGATCAGTCAGTCACATTTAGGTCACATTACTCTTTTTGTTTTAACCCCCAACGCAAAAAGAGGGGTGTTGTAAGTTTGACCGCTATGTGTGGCGGTGTGTATGTGGACCGATTTGAATGCGGTTTTTAACCGACTTTAACAAAGGAGGAGGTTCTCAATTCGAGTGTATGTTTTTTTTTTGTTTATTACGCGATAACTCCGCCAATTGTGGGCCGAATTTCAAAATTCTTTTTTAGTTCTAAAGGACATACTTCCGAGGTTGACACCAAGTCAGGATCTGATGATGGGATCTTAGAGAAATCTAGGGCAACCCTCGAATTTTTAAAGCACACCTATAGCGATTTTGGCATTTCTTTACATCAAGTCAAGTATTATTATTAAATAATTTTCTACTAGTTTGAAGTCGGTGCCTCGGCACGAGCCAGCAGGAGTGATTGAAGCCCAGCATATAGTATGTAGGTGAGGTAGACGACTATAGTTCCACTGGCTCGTGCTGAGGCACCGACTTCAAACTAGTAGAAAATTATTTTCAAGGTTTTTTAAGTCGGTTCCATTTTTTGATATTTTCTTTTTCATTTGATATCAGGTTTACTAGCGATGGTTCTTAGACATGTTTCATTGTTTTTTAACCCCCGACGTAAAAAGAGGGGTGATATAAGTTTAACCGCTATGTGTGTCTGTCTGGTACTATAGCTCTTAAACGGATGAACCGATTTGAATGCGGTTTTTTTATTTGATAACAGGGTTTTTAGCGATGTTTCTTAGTATGTTTAATCAAAATCGCTTGTGCCTTTTTGAGATATTTAACTTTGAAGTGACAATGTCGGGGGTTTTCCAACTTTTGTTGGTTAGGTTATTCTAATAACATAGCTTACCTATTTCTTTCTACAATAGTAGTAAGAGTAGATTATGTAGTAGTCAAATATATTCCCCTTATGTTGACTTTATAATATATATCTTGTATTTTTTTAAAGTAAAGACAAACATATAATTAAATCTCCTTAAGCCTCCTTCTTAAGCTCATACCAATCTTTAATGTCCTAATCTTCTTTATGAAAATAACCCTGACCCCCGAATTCAGCGACCGATGGCCGAGAAAAAAATATACCTACACAAAAACTCTAATCAACCGGATACAAAAAATGCACCAGCTGTCATAAGTATATTGCTCTTCTACTGCGTGAGTAATGCCAGGGCCGCAAATGACTCGCTTGCGGAAATTGATCCACAATAGTAACTAAGTTAAGCATTTCACGTTCACAAACGCTTGTACGAGATCACATACAAGATTGTATAACTATATAATCACCCTAGTATACCTATATACGTTCCACTGCTGGGCAGAGGCCTCCTCTCAGAATGAGAGGCCTTGGGCCGTAGTTCCCACGCGGGCCCAGTGAGGATTGGGAAATTCACACACTCCAGTGAATTGCTTCGCAGGTTTTGTGCAGGTTTCCTCACGATGTTTCCCTTCACCGTAGAAATTCGAGGTAAATTTCAAACGTGATTTCGCACATGAATTTCGAAAAACTTAAGGGTGCGAGCTGAGGTTTGAACCCACGATCCTCTGCTTGAGAAGCCATAGGTCAAACCACTGGGCCACCACAGCTTGTATAACTAATATCACACAAAAAAAAACATGTAAAATGTTGCCAAGACGAAACTATATGGCGTCGCACTGTCAAAAAGCTATCAGATCTCATGTAGAGACGAGCTCTCTACAAGTGCATCACAAACTCTGCCTGCATCTTAGTCAAAATAAATGTGGCTTGTCAGGAAAAAATATTTCATTCTTTTTTATTTGCATAGGCAAAGTAAATAGGCTGATCAACAAACTTTCGTTTATTACTTTATTTACTTTTAGCATCAATTTCAGAAGACTAAAATTTTCCTTTTGGTCGAGTTTACAAGATTTGAGACCACAGCCACAGCTGTCCATGTCCGTAAACCACACCGGCACGTTTCGCCCGCAAAAACAGCAAAGCGTTCTTGAAAAATCGAAAAGCACGCGTGACACACTCCCGCGCTTTTGACATTCGTAGTGCACTCCACTTACCGGCGACCTTGCGCGCTCAGGGCGGGGGCGCCTATGATTGCTCTCGGCCGCTGCGCCCGCGCCACTCTTAGCGCGCACACGCTTCGAACGACGCGCTTCCAAAAACAAAAACGAAACGAAACAAAAAAAATCGAACTCTGAAATGTTCTAGAATAAACAATTCAAAATGTGGTTGTTAAGCTTAACAGTTTGCGCGGTTGTATCGGTGGTGGCGAGTGCCGGCGCCGGCGCGGCCCGGCTCGTTTGCTACGTCGATGGCGGCGCGCGCGACGGATTTTCCGAGTGCACGCATCTTGTGTATTCCGGAGACGCGAGGGGTGAAAAGCTAGAGGGGTTGTTGAAGGAGTACAAGAAGCTCAATCCGAGGTTGAAGATTGTTCTGAGGGTCGCTGAAGTCGACAAAGTGAGTATTTTTTTGTTATTGTGTTACAGATATTACGCGTTTTACAGACAGGTTTTTGGAGCTGCATTTAATCTTAGGAATGGCATTCGGAATTAAGATGAAAGATTGATTATTGAAGGATAAACTAGATATGCAATCCGTGGACAAATGGGGAAATTGTAGTTGGTTACGGACTCTAGATCTGTTGGAATAAATAAAATGATATTGGCTAACAATGGTTTAACTTTAAATAAATAAACAGGAATGCTAAGAATCTTTGAAACACAAAATGTGCTGAAGCATTTAGAAGCACTTCCAAAAGGCTGCAACTGTCGGAAAATTTCGTTAAAAGTCGGTAAAAATGGTCACAGGATATTGTTATATTGCTATTTAGTTACAGTAAACGTAATATACGGGTGATAATAATTAATAAATAATAAAAATCAAGATTGTCAAAATTGATTTATCGGAATAGGGTCTTTCACATTTTAATCTGTTTTACAACTGACATTGATTGTAGGATACTTAAGTGACTCGATGGACGACAAAAAGTAATAAAATCTAGCCCTAGGCTTTTCAATCGGGTTCAAGGCAAGCTGGGGCTAACAGAAACGTGCATCAGATCAGAGACAGATATAGTGTACCTATAATGTGTTACCACCGGCAAAATCGGATCTCAATCAGACTTTGATGGTACTCGGAGTGTCAATCAATGTTGTACTAAAAGAGTGTCATTTTTGTATCCATACTAGTGCTTACCCACGGCTTCGCACACGTAAACCATTAGATCCAGCAGCTGAATTTAAATATCGGGATTTAAAAAAATTCCCTTTGGAATTCCCGAAAATTAAATCGTGGTCTTCATTGACGTTACTTGTCTACAATTTCATGTTTATATATGACTGTTTGTTTCTCAATAAATAAATAAATACATTAAAACAATATTGTACATTTCATGACTCTAAGCCCAGCGGTTGTTGTTTCGAGATTTTATCCTTATCCCGTGGGAATATCGGAATAAAAGGTAGCCTATGTTTTATTCCAGATGTCCGGCTATCTACATACCAAATTTCATCTAAATCCATCCAGCCGTTTCAGCGTAAAGGAGTAACAAACATACTCACTCACTCACATTACTACACTTAATATTATAAATGCGAAAGTTTGTAAGTCTCTTTGTTTGTTTGTCTGTTTGTTTGTTACTTCATCACGTCTACACCATTGAACCGATTTACATGAAATTTGGTATACACATATAGTTTGAATCCGGAAGAAGGACATAGGATAGGTTTTATCCCAAAAAATTGTATAGTTCCCGCAGGATAGCGATAAACGAATTCTACACGGAGACGGAGTCGCGTGTAAAGGCTAGTTTATAATATTATTAGGGTTAGGATTAGGATTATTTTTTAATTACAAATTTCATATGTGAAAAATGATGATGAGATGGTTTCCTGTTATCCCTCACTAGGGACGTAGGGCTCGTAGAAGAAGTTTTCCATTTGGCTCGATTTTGCGCGCTATACGTATATGATGCTTTAGGGCTATACGATGCTAAAGGGCTATAAGATGCTATAGGGCTATAAGATGGACACTGAAACTAATCTAAACCACGATCAATATGAAATGTTCCGATAAAATGCGATTAAAAACCATAATAATGGTAATGGGGTTGTAAACCATAACGGTTTTTCATCGTATTTCGTCGGAAAATTGCATCTGTGCAATAGAATTTCTATTGTTATTACGTCGTTGGCACCCAGTGCACGTCAATGTATATTTCGGACTGCATAATAGATTAAGAACATTTAGCAACGCCAATCCATTATATGACATAATAATTGTTCTAAACTTGTTGTCATATAAGATATACTCGATCACTGTTTTATAAGTCGCAGATTGCATGAACTTGTTTTGTACGCGGATCTGAATCAACCTATATTTTAATATGAATGACATATTGAATCAATCTTAGTAAATTGATATCAATCAAAAACAAAATATTTTACGATTAATACATGCAAAAATACAATTGCTTTAAGCTTTAATTTCAGGCGTTATGCAATAGTTTTAAAGTACATTTTAAGCTTGCGACACCTAAAGCTTTTGTCTTTTTGTCTTTGTCTTTTATTTTTTTTGGTCTTCGCCATTATTTTAATAGATAATCGTGAAAGTTTGACTGAACTGAACTCCCCTGAACGTGTTTTTCAGAGTTTTTAATTGTGGTTGACGCAACCACACATTGAAAGGTATTCAAAACGTCTTGTGTATAACGAGACTGGGAATGAAATGCTTGGTTGAAAATCTTTACATGGATTTTTAATAAAGATAAACCAACCACCTGCTACAATTCCAAATTATTTTTTAAACACGTTGTATCCACAAAACTGTTGTTATGTGTAGTTGACCATATAAGTCACTCACTCACTCTTTGTCGGTCCGTAACTGATTGCTCCTCTTAACCACTCAAAGGTTGACTGGTAGAGATCCCTTAAAGAGATAAACACTCCTTTGTTCATGTAATGAGATTAAGTCTAGTTAATTACTACTACAACTATACTTAGGTACCTGCGGCTTCGGACGCCGCCGGAAATCTAGCAGTTGAATTGAAATACCGGGATTTTACTTAATTCATTGACTTTGCATTTAAAATGCGAGTAATCGTGTGTATTTTCATAACTCTAAACCCAGTGGTTGAAATTTCGAGATTTTATCCCGATCTCGTGAGAATATCGGGATAAGAAGTAGCCTTTGTGTTATTCCAGACATCCAGCTATCTAAATAACAAATTTGATCAAAATCCGTCCGGTCGTTTCAGCATGGATGAGTAACAAACATACACAAACTTTTGCATCTATAATAGTATTAAAAGTAGTAGTAATAATAATGTATTAATAATACTTTATAATAGTAACAGTAATAATAATAGTAGTAGTATTATTAGTAAGATTTTATCCGCCCTCAGCACTGCCGTTGCATCACCTATAATTACATAACATTTGAACTAAACCTTAAACTGACCACCCATAGTAATGAGTGTTTTGTTTTACATTGAATCTGGCACACGCAATATCCTAGTGAAGAAAGTATACGGTTGCTAAGCTGTTACGGCCAGACGGCTCATTGCGCTCATTGTAGTAGTTCTTCACATGCTAATGAGCTCTAAGTAAGGAGCAACGTCGGAAGTGCTTTAAAATCTGAAAGCAAAAGTGTGTTCGTGGGTATAAGATTTGGACGTTACGAATTGGGGAGTGGACAGCATGCAGGTTAACGTGTTGTCGAAATTGAAATGGCTCAATATACCTCAATGAGTATGTCGCGAAGAATTGCTAAATATTTATAACCTAACCTAACAACACAAAGTTGGAAAACCCCCGAATTTGTCACTTCAAAGTTCAATATCTCAAAAACCGTTAAACCGATTTTGATAAAACACATCTAGGAACTAGCGCTAGAAAACCTGCTTTAAAATAAAAAAACCTCATTCAAATCGGTCCACCCGTTTAAGAGCTACGGTGCCACAGACAGACACAACATAGCGGTCAAACTTATAACACCCCTCTTTTTGCGTCGGGGGTTAAAAACGACCGGCTTTCTGATTATGTTAAGTTAGTCATGTATCATTATGATTTCTAACACTGTGACACAATAATGCGATTGTGAGGAAGCCAGGTAACTTGATCCGTCACACTTGATCACATTACATTGATACATCTACGATCGTCTCTGTCCCGACTACTATACACCGACTAGGTATACATACATACTTAAATGGGCTTTATAATTTAAATTTGGGCGTATTTTGTGATTAAATCCGAGGGCGATTTTCTTTTCAATCACGATTATTACGTTTTGACGGGAAAAATAGTATATTTTTTATCGAGGGACTAAAATAAGCCAATATATACCCGAGGTGGTTAGCCACCCGAGCTTAAGCGAGTGTGTCTATTTATCCGAGGGTTTATATTGACTTTTAGTCTCGAGCTGAAAACTCTATTTTTCACTTTGATTGCGAGAAAACGCTTTCTGTGAAAGAATTAATGCGTTCCTCCAGTCCATAAAACTTTCATAGGTAGATTTTTAAATAAATATTTCCAGATTTCGGCGGCAAAAGATTATCAATTATGTCTTTTGCTCTTTGCTCGACATCTCAATTTTAATCGTTTATGATTTACGCTCTACAACAATTTCAAAGTTTTCGCGGTAAGTATTTTTTTCCAACCAGACACAGATACAACAAAATCGCATCGGCGAAATGGTCCATGTATACATAAACTGGAATAAATAGAACGGCGTCACCTTCTAGGCGGAAAAAGGATAGAACTAATGCCACGTAGACTAAGAACGTAACATTTTCGTCATGAAAATGGTTCACACACAATCTTATTTTATGCCAAAAACTAAGCAAGTACTAAGCTGTTTGAGTTTATCTAAGTCACTCGAAGTAAATTAAAAAATTAATTACTTTTACTCCCTAGCGACTAAAGTACTCCCGCCTCGTAAGGCTATATTGACCTACTTTTAGAGCATGAGAAGTGAAAAGTTCCTTTAATGATGCTTAAATGTTGTTCCAATTTCAAACAGATTGGTGTCAGTGTCCCGTGATATTTCTTTATTTACTTGGACGCGTTCTCCAGCGACCTGGCCAGACATAATTGCAGGCAGGGCGAGTTGGAAATTGGAGTTGGTTGGGTTGTTTGGGATGGGTTTATAACATGTATTATGCATCTAATATTTTTTTATCACTAATTGCTACAAAGTATTCGTTTATGTAGGTATATGTATCATTTTTGCTTTAGAACAGAGTTCATATTGCGTACCAAATTAAATAAAGTATGTTGTTTGCAGTCTAAATGGCCGTTTCGAGCGGCAACATACATACCTATACCAAAAAACCCTTAGAAAACACACTAAAAAAAACCGTGTTTAAGTATAATTTAAAAATCCTTATACGGTCCACTTTTAATAATAGCAATAAGGCCTTAATCCATACTAATATTATAAATGCGAAAGTGTGTTTGTATGTTTGTCCGTTTCGACGTGATTTTTGGCATAGATAATAGTTTATGGGCCAGAGAGTGACATAGGCTACTTTTTATCCCGAGAAAATGCACAGTTCCCGAGGGAACTGCGCGCGAAAACCGAATTCCGCGGCCGCGGGCAAAAGCTAGTCATAACTATAAATAATTGTTTAACTGCTCACGTAGACACATTCTACATTATTAATCATATGTTAGTGTGGGTGTACAGTAACGACCACAACTCGTTACTTACTGCGTTTTGATCGATCGACTCTACTTTTTGTGATCCATTTTCTGACCTTGCTAAAAATAAATATTATGATTTTTATGGAAATGACTGGATTTTAATACCTTACGCACAATGCCACAATTAAATATAATTTATTGAATCAGGCGTTACTTTGCGGAGGTCCAAATCAATGAACTAAACAGCAAAGAAGTTATTTTGATTGATAAGTAAATATTACTTTAGCGTAATGTTTGTCAATCTTTTAAATATTTTAAGTGATTTTAGGGAAAAATAGGTCAATATGAAAATTAGGGCGACGGTTGCTTTACTCGTAGGACCTAAAGTTTAGGTCATAAGTACAAGGTAAAACTTTGACTTAATAGGTTAATTTGGGGTCGATTATTGAGATCATATTCATTTTAGACTGTGTAATAATTTATGGGATAATATGCTATTTGAAGCGTACGAACTCGCTCAATACACTTAATTAGTATAGTTGTAAAGTTCATAATATGTTATGATTCAGTTGATAGTTGAACTCAATATTTGGTAGCAAATCATAAGATGAATAGTTCGGTCAAATAGTTATTGATAGCATAGCTGTGTGTACAGGTTCCTTACGCATTCACTGC
>NC_133477.1:17089649-17089986 GCF_025370935.1 Choristoneura fumiferana | reverse complement strand
GATCTTTTCACTCGTTCGCTGATATTGGCTCGGTGAAGTCGACTAGACTCGCTCGGGGAGGCCGTCCATATTTATTTACTAGCTTTTGCCCACGGCTTCGCCGCGTGGAATCCGGTTATCGCGCGCTGGATAAAAAGTAGCCTATGGTCACTCTCTGGCCCATAAACTATCTCCTTGCCAAAATCAGCGTCGATCCGTCGCTCGCGTTCGAAGTGAAAGACGGACAAACATACAACAAACACACCAACATAACAAACATCACACATCTTTCGCAATTATAATATTAGTATGATACCCGAGCGGTGGAAGAACGGCCTCCACCCAATTGGCGATAATT
>NC_133477.1:16989732-17089275 GCF_025370935.1 Choristoneura fumiferana | reverse complement strand
ACTTTCAGTGTCTTAACTTTTGGGCTCTTTAGTTATTAGCATTTGATAAAATAATTATTGAAATCAAAATACCCAAATCTTCTATTTACCGTGGTAATGGACAGGCTGTGATTCCATTACGCGAATTGAGCTTCTATTACCGAGGGTATAAAAAAAAACGCAATTTTCTACATCGGTAAAAGGAACCCGTACATGTTTTGGAACTTAATACCGAGGGATTAAAAAAGGTAATGGTTTGGTTCTGTATAATAAATTGTACATCAAATATTTTTGAGAAAATTTAAATAAAAAAACTAAAGTTATGATTCGAATAGTGTATCCAGCCCATTGTATTTATTATGCTTATGCCACCAGTTATAGTTTGATGTATGCATGCTGAGTAAAAGTCACAACTTTATCAAAAAAATCTGCACTTACGGTACCCTAAATGTGAATTATTTTAACAGAAAATAAATGTCACTCGTAATAGGGACTTCTTTAAGAACCTATTACCGACCTAAAGACAATTGAATGGGTCGGTAATAGATCCCAAACATTCTATTACGAGGGTTATGCGATCATACCATCGTTAATTGGATTAATTTGGAGTATTGTAAAATCTAATTCCGACCTATAAAAACTATAGGATAGAGTGTTTTGAATTACAAATCAAATATACTTATACATCCTTGACATATAACCAAAAATTACATAACTGTAAGTAAATATAAAATTTAATCGCAATATTTAAACAACTTGGCAAATAAACGGTTCTATAGAAACTACAAATTCAGTATTGAAGTTTTTGCTAAAAAATTAAGAGTTTGTTAATACTTTTCATACCACGGAAATAGTTTTTTAAAAGCGTGAATAGATCAAGATTGGAATAACTGTAACAAATTATATAAACGAAATTTATACCAAAAATAAAGCTTGAAGAACCAAAACTACCACTTAAACTATTACCGCGATATACACGGTATTACAATCAACAGTTTAAAAATGGCGCTATCGCCGCTGTATTTATTTTCCATTTAATCTATTTCCGGGCCAAAAAATGTACAAAAAGTATTCAGAACTCGGTACAAAAAACTATAAAACCATTTAAAAACCATAACATTAGTTAATGCCATAAAATTTTGTAAAACACTAAATAAGATTCGAGTCTGCTTGTATGTGGTGTCACGCGTAGTATGGCAAATCCTCTTCCGCGGTGCCATTTCGGAAAAATCACGAATTGCGAATGTTTGATTCATTCACATACACTAGCGCTAATAGATCCGGAGTCGACTAAAATAAGCTTTTACCTTGTAAAATATATTTTTTAAGAAAATCTATCGGTTTGATTATAAAATGCGTATTTTAAATTGCCGCGGTGATGGCCGTCGATTTCGATACCCCCGGTAATAGCGCCGTTACCTATCTTAGGTTAGTTCTTTTTTATGTATGTAAACTCATAATTGTACAACTTTAAAAATTACTTAATACAATTTTATTATCTTGTGCTGTCAATTATTCAATAAATTAAATATTAATCTATTCATATAGAAAATATATATTAAAAAAGCATAAGCAATTTAAAAAAATAGTTAATCGAATACATTACGAAATAGTGAGATAACTGAACACCTGCGCAAGAGTGGATTACCGGTGGACCGACGTAAATAGATTAAGGTATAAGTAAGGCCCGACCACAGAGAAACTCGCTTGACGATCTTATCTAGAGCGAAAGGTATGCCAGCTACTATAGCTTTTGCTTAATTTTAAAGGGTCATTCAATAATATTTTTTTATACTTGTACAGTCAAAGACATAAATATCTATACACCCATGGCGCCAAATATATGTATATGTCGATCATAAGGTTAATTGAACTATGGGAACTATGGCCCAAGCCCTCCCATTCTGAGGGGAGGCCTGTGCCCTGCAGTGAGACGTATATAGGCTGGGATGATGATGATGATGATGAGGTTAATGGCATAAAGGTGTATAGATATTTAGACACGCCCAAAATAGGGTTCCGTAGCCATTACGAAAAAATTAAGTAAAATTTTTCTAAGGATTTCGTATTTTATACGGAATCTTCCAAGTTTGGGCATATTTTATACCTTAGGCTGCTATTTATGAGTAAAACTACTAATAATTCTCAAGCAAACTTAGCCTTTATAGTTTTCCTTGAAAGTTTGATATACTTACTACCATACTGAAATTTTTGGTTAAGTTTTCTTGAGAATTATTAGTAGTTTAAGAGTAAATAGCAGCCTAAGGTATAAAATATACCTACACTTGGAATATTCAGTACAAAATACGAAGTCTTTAGAAAAATATTACATAATTTATTCGTAATGGCTACGGAATCCCATTTCGGGCGTGTCCGACACGCTCTTGGCCGGTTTTTTCCTTACACTGGACGCCGCGGGATAAAGTTAGTAAGTAATACAATACAGTCTCAATAACACAAGTAGAGAGTAAACCAAAATAATGAACAACTCCGCTGGCTTCATGTGCATGACTAATTGTAGTTTAATAAAGGGTGCTAAAAATAAGATACCTTTCCTTTAATTAAAAAGCATTTTCTTTTAATAACATGTATTGCATTACGATTTAATTAACACGTGTGATTTAATCAGTAGATTCTTAGTAGCAATTTGGTCTAAAAGGGTGCATATAAATACTGTAATTATAAAGCAGTAGGCTCTAATTAAGTATACTTATACACTCTTCAAACGAACGGTGAACTCATTTTAGACCTGCTTGTTGAGCAAGAACCATTCCAGTTATTAAAATTATATCATCATAGCACTTGTAATTGTTTTTTGTTCGATAATGACCTGTAATACTAATATGTTCAATCGCCAACATAAACCAATATACCTCTAGCTTTAGATCTAACTAGTTACCTACCTACCTAAGGCGTGCTAAATCTTTGCCTTTTTTTAACCGTTGATGTGAAAAGAGGGGTCTTATAAGTTTGATGCCAAATGTCGTTCTGTCTGTCTGTGGCATCGTAGCTAGGGTTGCCAACTTTTTTTAAAAGATAGTCTGAGAAGGGCAATAAACAGTATTTTTGTTTTAAAGACAAATTTTAGGGTGCTTCTCTCACAACTTATCAATTTAGTATCATTTTTAAAAGCCTCATATACCTCGACAGAATTAAAACAAAATTAAAATAATAAGAAGCTACATTTTTATAAAACTTTCATTGGCAGATTCGTTCTGAAACACCACTATTGTACTCGTAACTATTTATGCTGCAGTCTCTGTTTCTTTGAATGTAACAGAATCTTTATGAAACGGAGTAGTTCTGATAACAATAGGTACAATAATAATAATGGTATCTATTATCGAGCTGATCTGATGATGAAGCCGGAAACTAAGCGATTGAACTCCAAGAACAACAATGTAACTTAGCACAGCAACATGTCACAAGTTATTTAGGCATTGTCTTGTTCTATTGAATTATAAAATTGAAGATTATAATAGTTTCAATTATCTGTTTCCTTTTTTGGTCACTTTAATAAGACGGCTGTAAACTCAAATGGCAGAACCCACATATCAACAGGATATTATAAAATAGTAGTCATCTCGTTAGAATTAAGTATCTGTAGGCGATCAGTTCATTAATTGCCCCACTTACCACCCACCACCAAATCAGTTTTGTCTTGTACAAAATAGAAGAAATAATTATGTCTTCCGAACAAAAGGCACAAAGAGCTTAGAAAGTGGAAAGTAATTGTATCAATACCTAGTGTCATCTGTTGCATTATTACGAATTGCTATTTTGTAGTCATAAGGGGGTTTTCTAAAGGCGGTCTATCGAGAGAGTATTGCGAGCGAGAAAAGGTGTTTTTATCAAATATGTGCGTCAAAAATCTCCTAAAATTGCGTTACGTATTACTTGAATGCCCGCTAACAGTCTTACAATAATATATTCGATGGAGCTCGTTCATATCGATTCGATCAATTCCATCTTATCCAATTCCAAAAACAGGCTGAATGAAACGTCTTCAAAACGAATTATTTAAGTATTAATAAAACTTTACTTACTTATAGTTTATAGTCCGGCCACGATGGCAATAAAATGTAAGGAAAGATATCACAATAACGTTGATACCTGTTGAGCTATGACTTGTCATTATGTAAAATCAACTTCAAAGTTGCTTTAGTCTATCTTTTTACCGACTTCAAAAAAGGAGGAGGTTATCAATTCGGTTGTATTTTTTTTGTATACTAAAGGGAGCTACTTAGTTCTACACGGATTTATATAATTTGAGCTTCATTGCACCATCACCAGCAGTCTCGATCTAGTTAGTTAGATATTAAACAGAAGCTCCTCTATTGGAGGCATTAATAAATAGAACTCTTTTCTTACACAAAAAGTACAAGTCTGCTAACTAATTAAATATTCATCATCATCATCATCTCAGCCTATATACGTCCCACTGCTGGGCACAGGCCTCCTCTCAGATCAAGAGGGCTTGGGCCATAGTTCCCACGCGGGCCCAGTGCGGATTGGGAACTTCGCACGCACCATTGAATCGCTTCGCAGGTTTGTGCAGGTTTCCTCACGATGTTTTCCTTCACCGCAAAGCTCGTGGTAAATTTCAAATGAAATTCCGCACATGAATTTCGAAAAACTCAGAGGTGCGAGCCGGGGTTCGAACCCACGACCCTCTGCTTGAGAGGCGATAGGTCAAACCACTAGGCCACCACGGCTCCATTAAATTTTATTCATACCATATTAGATGCATACCTACGTGCAAACATGACTGCTGTTTAACATTAGAACCGCCTCCAACGAAAAGCAAACAACTTAAATGACATATCAATATCATCCTTGAATAAGCACTCTTAATCATTCATTCACTCTATTCGTTCATGACTCATTCACTCAGAGGTGCACTCATTGACTTTGGATTTGGCAGATCGGGTCAAGGTCAGCTATTGTCACTTTGACAGTTGTTTGACGTTTGAGTTCGGAATGCCGATTGTTCGTCTGTTATCTTAATTAAATTTTAATAAGTCATTTGTTTCGGTTTGAGTTACATAAATATTGAATGCATGAATGCGAGTAATGGACGGCCTTTTTCTTTGTATTAGTGATCGTTTTTTTTTATTAAATTAAGTTTAAGGTAAATTGAGATGTCATTAGTCTTAAAAACTTATGAGTTAGGAAGTTTTTATTTATGATTATTTATTTATTCGTCAGTGTTAGTGCGCTGACACTCGATACTTGATAAATTGTATTTAAATCTAAGCCGGCTAGTCCACGCAGGTACTTAAAATTAGAAACGGTTTATTTTCAATCATGGCCTTTAATTATAAGGTTCTCAACACTAGGCCATCTGGTCGTCATTAGACGACCAGATGGCCTGTGGTTAGAGAACCTGACTACGAAGCTTGAGTCCCGGGTTCGATTCCCGTGTCGGGGCAAATATTTGTATGAAAAATACGAATGTTTGTTCTCGGGTCTTAGATGTTAATATGTATTAAGTATGTATCTATCTATATAATTATATTTATCCGTTGCTTCGTACCCATAACACAAGCTTTGCTAAGCTTACTTTGGGACTAGGTCAATTGGTGTGAATTGTCCAGTGAAAAAAAAATGGCGTTCTCAAGTATCCTGTGAGATTTATTTCTTTTTGCCCAAGCTAAAAAGTAGGCACTTCGCTGGGTCCATGATACTTAGCTTGGAGTAGGTATCTTGACCTGCTAAAGATACTCCAAGTAATAAATTCGCGAAACACCACCGCGTTCTAACGTGCTAACAAAATTTCGCAACTTACTCTAAATACAAAATACAACACTATAGATGACCCTCGACTTGTCGATAACTCTTTATCGACTAGTGGCGAAACAAGTCGATACCTTAAGAGGAAAGTTGTATAAAACGATAGCAGGGATAATTGTTGCGTAGGTTTGGACAAGTATGTGGCAGCCATTCGGCTTGAGTAGTAAGTACATAAAGGTTTAATTCAGATTTGATTTAAACCTGTTAATAATGATTTATATACAGTCAACTACAAAGAATTAATACGGTCAAAGTTACAAAAATATGTATACATGACACTTTTGTAGCTTAAACTGCATCGATCTCTTTGTAGTTGACTGTGCCTACCTACGTAATATGAAATTTTATTGAAAATATGTTTCAAGTTACTTATACCTTTCGTTTGGTGTCGAGACCCTTGGTCCGTGGGGTCTTAGCACTTTGAAGCTTTATAAAGAAACTAGCTGTTTCCCGTGACTCCGCATAGTATTATTTTATCGCTATCCCGCGGGAACTATGCATATTTCCGGTCTAAAAACTATCTATGTCCTTCCCCGGGACTCAAACTATCGGTATACCAAATTTCATCTAAATCGGTTCAGCGCTTTAAACGTGATTGAGTAATAAACATCCAAACATCTAAACAAACTACATTTCTAATATTAATAAGAAGTAAGATAAGATAACAAAGAGCTTATTAGACGTCACAGGAACCGAAGAGCTGGCAGCTTTCTCGGACAAAGAATTAGCTTATAGGTAGAGTCATTCACGATGACGCGTGCCGTGGTTCTTTTTTTTATTTAACTGGATTGAAGTGGGTCTCCTACTGATGGTAAGAGTTCACCACCGCCCATAACATCTGCAATACCCCTGTGTTGGCAGATGTTTATGGGCGGTGGTGAACGTTGCCGACCTAGAGCCTAAGATGGGATACCTCAAGTGCCAGTTATTTCACCGGCTGTCTTACTCTCCACGCCGAAACACACAGTGCAAGCACTGCTTGCTTCACGCAGATTACAATGTCATTAATGTCTAATCTTGACAATCACGCGTCTTCGTGGACGGCACTAGGTATAGCTGTGCAAATGAAGAATTCTACCGGTATAGATACGTATGAAAAATACAAATATTCATGTTTCTCGGATGTGTAATTCAAACATGTATTTATCTCGGCATAGAAGTATACGTTTATCCCGGCACCCATAGTATAACTTTTGCTTAGTTTGGGACTAGGTCATTTTGAAATGAAATGAAATGATGTTTATTTGCCAGAAACGTGGTTCAGTGTGAATCATCCCAATAAAAAAAAAGTTATAATGTATTGACATCTTCAAACGCAAGTTCTCCGTATAACTTTAAGGCGCAGGCGCATTGCCAAACTACTATACGGAAAACAGGACGTGTGCTGAATCAGCGCCAACCACATTAGGTCACTTTCCCGAGTCTATTAGATAAGTACAAATTATACAACAAACCTCACAATTTATTGGACAATAAGTCCGAAGGTGCCATTGGCACCCACTGGCGACAACGCGGCCTTACGAAACAGGTAGTTACAAGTGGAATAGATCCACGAAGTTACAGTTCAGTACCTATTATCATACAAACTCTAAGGGGGAATCTCATTTTCAAAGTTCAAAAAAAGTACTGGCGAAAAATCTTTAGCAGTGTAAAAAAACATTGTCTTTTTAAAATGTTCCAATTTTTACTGGCCAGTGCGCCGCACTCCCACTATTTTTTTTATTGGTCTGAAGCTACAGGGTTCATGTTCACACTTCCAATAACGGACACAATGTAACCTTCGTTCACTCTTTCTTGGAAATAAATGTACAACATCTATAAAAGTCTCTAGTGACGTGAGAATGAGAATATGCAGTAGGTAGTCGATAGGGTGCCCCTTTGTTTGATCTGACGAAACAATGGCCACATAGCCTTATGGACAAATTGAAAAACTATGTACCTTTAAAATTAACCGAAATCTAGTCTAAGCGATAAAGAACAACATTTTGGAATGTATTAATTTGTTAGGTAAGTAGGTACACAACCACTTTATAAGTCATCATCCCAGCCTATATACATACGTCCCACTCTTGGGCACAGGCCTCCTCTCAGAATAAGTGCATATTTATTTTAATTAAGGTAGTTTGTACACAGAGAAAGAGAGAGATAACACGATTCTATTGTTCTAGTACTGAAAAAGTTTAAAATCGTATTCGTGTCACTTAGTAACTTTGTCGTTACCTACTGCGTATCTAGCTGACAAGCATTTTCACATGATGTTATTTCATTGAGAATTTATTTACAGTAAGTAAGTATTTTCCTTGTTGTCTTGATTATCTTACACTTAATGCATTTTGCTATTGAAGATATTTTTAAAAACATTTATTTATTTATTTTTGTTTTTGTGTGTTTTTTAAGTATGTGTCTATTCATTTAAAATAACTTTTTTACGCATAAAGTAAAAAATCTCCATTTTGAACTCGTTTGTCTAAAATACTTAATAAATTAAAACATTTTAAAATGGTTTATCTTTATGATTTATTGGCCAGATCGGAGTGCGGTCAGTTCCGTCGCCGATATTTAAGAATGGAATGACGTAACCAAACGCAAATGTATATTTTCAAATATCACCTACAGTGGCCGTATTTGTACATTATCGAAATTAATACCATATTTATCTATAATTTTGACTGTTTCAACTCACGATGTCTAAATTAAGCTTAGCACGCGTAAATCTGGCGTTGCAAAACTAAAAACATTACATCAATTGAAAGCCGCCGATGTAGTATGGTAATGAAAATCAGCAACCCGACCTTGGCCGTAAGTAGCTACATGGTAACGTTCACTCTTAATTCTAGTTATCCTGACCAGTTGTTGCATAAAAATGAGTTAAGATTTGCTTCATTAAAGATAACATAGCGAACGAGCAGCGTTAGCGGTTCAATCACTTGATACTTATACCAAAATGAAAATACATTGAAACGGCGAGACTTTTGCAACTTATTTGAATTAGCAATGTAAACGAGTCCGCAACTCCGGCGCAGCTCAGTGATCGATGGCGTCCTACAGTCACCAATTAGGACGCTTTTTAGCTGATTGATCAATAATTTTGCGTTGATTGGTTAAAGATGGGAAAACGGTCATTAAATTTAAGCCGTTATATGTTTGAAAACTGCTTAGTGGATTTAGGTACGTATACTTAAAAGTTATAAAGTAATCAAGAACATCAATGAAGAGTAGGAAACTCGCGTATAGTCGCTTCTTTCTGTTTACCAATTTTACCTTTATATTTTGGTGGTTGCTCATCTTTTGAGAATTAATTTTAGGGGCGGCTTTATTGTATTATGATTTTGTTTGAAAAAAAAAAAACATTTTCTGCCAAATTTCTTGCGGCACATTCTTCTTGGCAATGATGATCTTTCCGAAAGCAATGGTAGTATAAAAACCGGCCAAGAGCCTGTCTGACACGCCCGAGTCTGGGTTCCGTAGCCGTGACGAAAAACATCATATTATCGACATAGTTGCTACATGTCCTTGCAAAATTACAGCTTTCTAGCACTGATAGTCCCTGAGCAAAGCCGCGGAATGTAATATTAATTATTATAATGTGAATGTAGTAATATTAATTAGCTTAGATTAGACCATAACGTAACATAATAATATGTCTGCTACAATAATTACTAATCAGGTCATAAATAACTAATTATATCATAACAGACAGAGAACATATGTATACATATTACGGTACAGGGTGCGATTCTAATATATGCGTAACGTGTCATTATGTATGAACGTATCTCACTTAGAATTGCCATAAGTGCACGGTTGCAAATAATGACATTATGATTAGTTAGGGCATTCCAAGTTGACATATGTGCCGAGTGTAGTGTAATGGTTATTTCTACTGCTTTAAGGTACAGTTGTTAAACTTTTTGTAAAATGATTTAGTTAAATGATTTCGATATCAAAATGCAAATGCAAAATTAATTACCAAAGCATAAATACCGAATTAAGTATAAACATAACATAGATGAGAATTATTTATCGTTTGCTAATTTCCATAGACCTGTACCTAGACTAAAATGCAATTTGACACAAATACATAATAATACAAGTGAACCAATTTGGCAGTTGACAAGTTTATCAGAAATACTGATTTTATATAGGTAGGTACTGCCCTTCTTGACTATATTAAAACTTAAACTTTTAACGTAATTTATTTATTTTGTAATAGTTGTAATTTTGAATGTAATTTTCTTGACTAAATTAAAACTTAAACTTTTAATGAAATTTATTTCTGTCGTTTTTTGACAGCATGTAATCTTAAATTTTTTAATTATTATTGTGTGCTCTTACAAAGCGTCTTGGACTGGTTTTTATTTTAGAGCCTTGTGTACATGACTTGACAATGAAACAAATAGATATATAAAGATAAAGTTTTACGCTCAAATAACTCTAGATTTGCAGCCTACATGTCAATTGACACCACAATAACGAGTGAAATGTGTGTCAATGTTAAGGCGAACCACTCACAGAAATGTCAAATCGGAACTTAAGTTGTAAAATATGTAATTAATGTTCATGACGTATTTGGAGCAGCATAAAGGTCATATAATCGTGTTTGTTGAATAAACAGTAATTTAAAATTGTACCACTTTTGAATCGTAAAATATCATGTTCATGTATGTATTTTGTTACATGTGAATTAACTATAATTATAATGTTGAGCTGTGGTTTTGCAATGTATAGGTAACACTGTACCTATTATACCTACTTAAAGTGTTTACTTTCTGTTGGCTTGTTGACAAATATTAAAAATATTCAACGATTCCAATAAGAACTCTTCAAGTTCATTTTACCACTTTGACAGTCCAGAGCGCACGACCAATATGCCTATAACCGTCCGGGTTTTTTATCGACGGACAAACCGCGCTGTGCTTCCACAATTTTCAAATTAAAAGGTTTTGAATAAAGACGAAATACTGAGATGTTTACTTATTCAAATAATATTTATAAAACAATACTAATATTATAAATGAAAGTAGTCTGTACGCACAAACACAACCGATTTGATAAAATTATAGAATTTTGACAATAGGTATCTATCCGACGGTTGAAGCGTTTAAGCTTTGATTTGGTCAGTTACTGACACTAAGTATCCACGACGGTGAAGCGTATACCATAGTATCGTCGGAGTGTCAAGCGGTTAAAAGTTTCACACTACTATGTAGTAAAATTATGTAGAGGTTAAGAGAAAAATCTCATATGGAAGAACGGTTGAAAGCCGTACGCTATAACAGTTCTAAATCTCTTCAGAGTAGTAAGAGTAGGTACATGAAATCAACAAAACAGTTACATATTTTCATTATTTTTAATTCAGTAACACAATTATCGTTAAAAAAATAGTTTCAGGTGTTTGTTTATATTGGAAAATTATTTTTATTTTGGTACTTAACACATAATTAGAACTATACCGATGATATTGGCATTTAGCGTTTCCTTTGTCTCTTGCTAATGTAGAGCTTTGCCTATTTAACAGCTTTAGACGGACGCATTTGCATACACAGAGATTCTCTCCTTAACCTTAACTGCTCTTCCACCATAAACAAAATGCATGTCCAAATGGGGTGACACTCTTTCCCGGCCTGGATAATACCGGGATAGAAATACCGACCATGTTTTTCGTGTATATGCCCATAGAAGCTCCTGTCAGTTTCTATGGGCGTGTACACAAAAAACAGGGCCGGTATTTCCATGTCGGTGTTATCCGGGCCGGAAAAGAGTGTCACCCTTTAAACGTATTTATAAGTGTCACTGTCAAAAGTGACAGATGAGGAAAAATATAATGTCTCTTTATCATATCTACCGAACAACGGCTATACTGATAGTGTCTTTTCCAACCTCGACATTGGCGGAATCATCGATAGTATCGATGGAGTACTTTCAAGAATTGAATTGAATTGTCTCGTTATCATGACTAAACAAGTGTTTGTAAAAAAAGGGTGTTAAATTTTTCTACGTCTATGTTATCTGTCATGAACAAGGATCTTTCATAAACTAAAATAATTTACGTCTCCTAAAACATTGTTTCGTTGAACTTTCGAAGGCCTAAATACATTCTTCTACTTACCTTGTCCCAAAACTGTAGTTTGACTGATCACTAGCACTCACGAAACATACTAACTCACATAACAGGCTCCGAACAATGTCGCGGGATCTATAGGTACCATACTTTATTATGGAACTGAACCTACTCAGTCTGTCTGTCGGCGGGAAAACGAAAAGTCATTAATATCATTATTATAGCGCTCGACACTTACCCTTGGACTGATTGGCGACAAAGCGAAAACTAATGTGGGGTGTTGGTTTTGGATTGTTTGTTTCAATGAAGTTTGAATTAGCATTCAAGTAACGGACGCAGTGTCGTTTTTGAGGTCATAAACGGCGCGATTACGTTTCAATAATGCTTAATTATGTGTAACAGGTGTGAGGATTCAGTATTAGCTGCCAAAATGGCAAAAACGGAACCCTTATAGTTTAGCCATGTCTGTCTGTCTGTCTGTCCGTCCGCGGCCTTGCTCAGGACTATCAATACTAGAAAGCTGTAATTTTGCACGAATATATTGAAAATAGCCGACAAAATGGTACAATAAAAAATTAAAAAACTTTTTTTTTAGTTTTACCTCCCATAGATGTAAAGTAGGGGTGATTTTTTTTTCTCATCCAATCTTATAGTGTGGGGTATCGTTGGATAGGTCTTTTAAAACCATTTGGGGGTTGCTGGGTCCGATTTATAATATGTTTGCAAAATATTCAACTTTAAAGTTCAAATTTTCATTAAAATCGAACGCCCGCCCCTCTAAAATCTAACCCGGTGGTTGGAAAAATTTGAAAAAATTCAGGATGGCCAGCTTACAAGGAAAACAACGGTTAAGTTTTTGAGAATTATTAGGTAGTTTAAGTAGAAATAGCAGGCTAAGTATAAAAATATACCGAAACTTGGAATATTCCGTACCAAAATACGAAATCCTTAAAAAAATATTACTTAATTTTTCGCAATGGCTACAGAACCTATTTCGGGCGTGTCCAACACGCTCTTGGACGGTTTTTTAATACTAAATCATCTCTAGCAGCACGCTGCCTCTCAGAACGAAAAGGCCTGGCCGTTGTTCCCTCGCAAGCGAAGTGCAAGTTGGGTGGGTACTTCAGACCCACCATTGCACTGCTATACAGCTTACTAAGTAGAAAAGTCCTGTTTTCTCCCTCCAAAATTATTATGGCAATGAATCCCGTTGCCTTACATAGGCTATAGGCAACGAATAGGCTACAGGGCATTAGGGCCGGATCAGACCATCCACCACATAGTGGAGGAGTGCCCCAACAGGCGTTTTGCGGGAGGTATGAGCGACTTGCTCGAGCTTACGGCAGGTGCTAGGGATTGGCTACTTAATTTAGACAGGTTGTTGTTTTTTTTTGTAATTTTTTAACTATAAGCGGGAAATAAAGCCATATGAAATAATAATAATATTAGGGCTCTTTACAGTTGAATACTGTGATTGGGCTAAATAAGGTGCGAGACTTTTGATTTTGAACTTAAAAGAGCGCATTTGTGATATTGTTTTATAATTCGTGGATTCTGAGTAGGTACAGGATCTACCAGAGTAAAAAAAGTTAGGTTGGTGCAATCGACAAAATATTTTGATGACGGAATTAAGCGATTTCAGTTCCATTTACCAAGTGACCTGCACACTTGTTGAATCACATCCGAACACAAAAAGGGCGTAACCATAACCGTCAAGGACCGCTCTGGTATTCGCCATATTAGCATAAAACCATTGTTTTAACGAACTATGTATGTAATTAATATTTAACGTCACCTTCGGGAAGATTGAAGAGGCTGTGTAGGATTGTTTTGTTTGAAATATTGTTTTAACACCATTGTTTAGTTTTAAGGATGTACAAACAAGGTTAATAGCTGGTTAGTGGCCTTGAGTGCGTTTACAAGGCCAGAAAAAATAAAATTTTACCTGTGCCCCTCATGTATCCCCACGCGCGGAAAATCATGTATACATAGGCGTTGTTATTGCGTAGGTATGGCGCGAAATAAGTGCCAAATACATTTTAATGAAACCACTCTTAAAAACCTGCTTTCAAATAAAAAAACGCACTCAAATCGGTTCACCTGTTTAAGAGCTAAGGTGCCAAAGACAGACACACATAGCGGTCAAACTTATAACACCACTCTTTTTGCGTCGGGGGTTCAAAATAGGAATTATGTAACCCGTGTAGCTGTATTATATGTAGGTACTCGTGTTTTAACAAATAAATATTTTTATTTATCTTTAAGAAAAACCGCTTAAGCGAATAAACGAATTCTTCGTACGTAGACGAAGTCACGGGCCACAGTAGGGTGGCATTCTTATATTTATAAATCAAGTATTGAACACAGGATATTTAACAGTAACAGCACTATCGGATATTCAAACGCCTGTAGCATTTCCTGCACACCCATTTATTAAGATCATTTCAGAGCGACCACGGAAGCCTATAGGTTCCTAGTATCGCTAGAAAGTGGAATTTAAACTAGTTCCTTGAAAAACTAGACCCTGTACCCCTTGGTGTAAATAGGGGTATTGTGGCAGATTAGTAATATCACTTAAGTACTTAACTAACTATATTCCACGGCGTCGGTCCTGTCGAAAAAATTAGACTTAATTTTTAGTAGCCTAGAACTCCATTACGTAACTAAACTTAAGTGACAACAGTCGGGACCCATTTCTATGAACTTTTGAGCCGGTCTCGATTTTCGAGTTTTTACTGTAGAAGTTTAGTTAACCCCACACTGCATACGTTTTACTAAAGAGCGGGGCGCAGAGCCACCACTGGTTTCTTTGGGGTTCCGAAGTTTCTTTTTATGTCCGATTTGTGTACCTACCCAGTAGCATGGGTTGGCACCTGGGGCGGATTACTATAGGCTCCCCCCCCCATCGTCGTCGTTGTCTTTCAAAAATAAGACTTCTTCATATAACACGTCATGCAGAAGCACGTTGTCTTTGGCACCCCCTTAATTGGTGCTGGTACACAGGGCGTGTAGGTTAGGTACAGTCACCAGCATTAATATCTGCCACAGCGGAGCGTGCAAAAATATCTGACACGTTCTTCCGGACCTAGAAATAGAGTCGTATCAAATATTTATGCACGCTTGTTGTGTCAGATATTGGTGCTGGTACCTATTGCTTACAACCTATGTGGTATTTAATAAATAGTCATTGTATTGTTTGTACATATGTGTAATAAGTAAATCAGAAATATTCTATTCACTTAAATACCTGACGACGGCATTTATGTTTAGCCACAAAACGTTTACCTACCGTAATTTATTTAAGGACTATGAATGCATTTGGCACGCATATGCTGCGAATTTAGATTAGTGCATTCAAAGCTTGAGTGAGATTAACTAGGTGTGCCGTGCTAATGGCAATGACTAGAAGAAATATAATATAATACTAGGTACCTAACTGTTGCACGCGACTCCAGCCGCATATAATTCGTTTACCCCTATCCCTAGAGAACTATGTAATTTTCTGGGATACAAACTATACTATGTCCTTCTCCGGGACTCAAAATATCTGTACACCGAATATCATCTTAAGCGGTTCAACGGTTGAGACGTGACAAGGTAACAAATAAACAAACAGACTTACAAACTTTCGCATTTATAATATTTGTGGAATAAACTTTGCCCGCGGCTTGGCAACGCGTAATCCATTAGATCAGGCTGTAGTATTAAAATTCCCAGATTTCACCAAATTCCCACGGGAGTTCTCAAGAATTACATTGAGGATTTTATTAACATTAACATTTCGTTACTACCTTGAAAAAATCTTGTACTTATCTAAAATCAATATGTCAACAAAATCGAAAAATTAACTATTTTGAGGTACCTACGAGTTTCTTTTAGGGGCTGTTTCACCATCCATTGATTAGTGTTAACTGGTTAGGTGTGATGCCGTCTCTATTTGTTTTGTTCGAATAGACGGAGACGGCATCACATTAACCGCCAGTTAACACTAATCAATGGATGGTGAAACAGCCCCTTAAAGTAGGAAGTGACGATTTGCAATATAAGATACGAGACCTTCGTCTGCGCAGATTTCGTTTATCGCTTTCCTGCGGAAAGTACGAAATTTTAACAGGAAAAACTATCCTGAGACTTAAAATCTCTCAATATCAAAACCGTAAGTCATTAAAACTATTAGGTACCTACTAGAGTTTACCCGCGGCTTCGCACGCATATACTATTCGATCTGGTAGTTACAATTGAAATTCCGGGATTTTATAAAATTCCCCTGGAAATTCCCAAAATTTATATCGTGGTCTCTATTGAGGTTGTGTTAAGAATAACTGTCCAAAATTTCAAGACTCTAAACCCAGTGTTTGAAATTTTAAGATTTTATCCCTATCCCTAGATACATTTATGTGTTATTCCAGATGTCCGCTATCTACTCACCAAATTTCATCCAAGTCCGTCCAGCCGTTTTACGCAGCACGTCGCTTTCGCATTTATAATATTAGTAGGATCAATCTAATTTACATTCTACAAAAAGCCTTCCCAGCCTACTAGCAATCAAGTAACATATCATCAACATAGAATAATATATAATTTACGCGTGCGTGGGGGTATACCCATAAATTTACTCAAGTATGGCAAACTCAGGTGTAATTTCTCGAAGGACAACCAACTCTAGGTCAAGGATATCGACTTGGACAATCAACGAAATCTGATCCAGATCTGCTGAACACTGACGTAATCTATAATCTTGATTTAAGGTTGACACGGACCGGTTGTACGTACAAACACGTAGGTACACGCGTGGTGTTACATTTTAAACAGAGCTTACGCCATGTAGTTGGAAACTGTATAGCGTGAGAAGATCACATAAGTTTACTGTAGATTAAATGTATATTCAAAAGTTTATTTAAATTAACCGCTACCTACAGTTCTATTTTCTACATTCTTTCATCGCCATATATTTTTGATTAGGGAACATTCAACACGTCAATGAAGTTAATCCTAGACAAAAGCTAATGAAGAATTAAGATAGTTAATTTATATGCAGTAAAACAGTGTAAAGGTCAATTCAATCAATTCAACAACAACTCTAACAAGTTTCTTTTTTTCCAGGATCTCAAATCAGCGCTCAAGTCTAAGAACGTCCAAGGCTTGGAGATTCATGATGCCCACCGCTCCCTCAACAAGACCTCAGTCTTGGAGACAATTGAAGCCGGCCGTGCAGCCATCAACGCTGCTGGAGGCGGCCCCCTCTTCCTGGCTTTACCCTCGCACCCGGAACTGCTCGCCAAGTACTACGACCTGAGGGTACTGGTGAAGAAGGTGGATCTGATGATGGTGCATACGCACGAGTTGGGGATGGTAAAGAAGATGGCATATCACCCGAGCAGGCTGAGCGGACTCTGGGATATGATGAACACGGTAGGAAACTTAAATACAAGGCTTTTTGTCTAATGCCCCATCCAGACTCTACGAGGCTACGCGAGGGAATGCGAGTTCGGAAGTGGAAGTCTTCCCTCGCCTCGCCTCACTATCACTCCGCTTTGTGTCAGTTTGTCAGGCGTAGCGGGCAACTGAATAAATCGAGTGTGGATGGCTTGCGCTCCTGCAGCCTCCACTCGTCAAGACTCGTGCCGAGAGCCTCTAGTCTAGGAGGCTAAGAGGAGAGAGAATCAATTCAATTCAATTTTTGGGATAATATGGCCCCATCGATCCATGCGATGATTCCGCCAATGTCGAGGTTAGATTACACGGCCAGAAGAAGGGAGATCGTTTTCACCACTTCTTTCTGTCAAACCATAGAAGGCGTGGGTAGAAAGCGATGGTGAATGTGTTAGACAATACGGCCTCTGTTCTGTAATTGATACCTACAGATTATTTGTCCGTGCCGGTGCCAAGTTTTAGAATGGGACGGGCCCATCTCTTCCCATGGGTGTAGTAAAAGGCGACTAGGACCTGAGGCCGTATTGCCTAATGTTTCTGACGCTCGCGATAGCAATCAAATGACAGTTTTTGTATGCGAAATTTGTTATTTTATTGCGATGGCGAGCGTCAGAAACGTTAGGAAATACGGCTTCTGAGGCCTTATATTGTCTAACACGCAGGGCTTTTGCCATCGCTTTCACCATTTCTTTCTCTCACCATCTTACACCGTTGGGCAGAAAGAAATTGAATGCGATAGTAAGCGTCCGCGCTTTAGAAAATACGGCCTCTGATGTGAGAATGGGCAGCAGAGTTTCAATGTTTTCTGAAGTTACTTAACACTTCGTACATCCCTTTTAGCACGAGAAGTGACAAACACATACAAGTTTTTAAATGAATAGTATTAACGGGAATTTGTGTGCACTGATTAGTAGTAATATTAAAAGTTAATCCACACTCAGAGACTTCAATTGACAATACTAATAACATCTCTTAAATTTAATCACATTGCCTTCTTTCAAGGACTGTAATAATATACTAACAATACTATAAATATAATAATAACCGTATCTTTATATAATAATAGTCATGATTGAGCTTGACATATAGTTTTTTACAAATAAAGGCGTCAAGTTAAGCGCACAAAAAGTGTAATTAACGCATGAGCTTGCTTATGAGTTGTGACAGGTCTCGGACACAGATTTGTGTTCGTGAACTTTGTTTCCGGATCTAAGTAAATACAAGGCGTAGTTAGCGGTTTTAAACTTCTTTTTAGGGTTCGTAGCCAAAATGTCAAAAACGGAACCCGTATAGTTTCGCCATGTCTGTCTGTCTGTCCGTCCGTCCGCGGCTTTGCTCAGGGACTATCAATGCTAAAAAGCTGTAATTTTGCACGGATATATATGTAAACTATGCCGACCAAATGGTACAATAAAAAATTCTAAAAAATTTTTTTAGTGTACCTCCCACAGACGTAAAGTAGGGGTGATATTTTTTTCTCATCCAACCCTATAGTGTGGGGTATCGTTGGATAGGTTTGCTAAGACGATTTTTCGATTCAGTGATTTGTTTGCGAAATATTCAACTTTAAAGTGCAAATTTTCATGAAAATCGAGCTCCCCCTCTTAAAACGCAGGTGGTAGACCTTGTGCAAGGTCCGCCCGGATTGCTACCACCATCTTGCTCGCTAATCCTGCGTGAAGCAGCAGTGCTTGCACGGTTGTGTTTCGGCGTGGAGAGTAAAACAGCCGGTAAAATTACTGGCACTTGAGGTATCCCATCTTAGGCCTCTAGTTGGCAACGCATCTGCAATTCCCTGGTTGCAGATGTTATGGCGGTGGTGATCTCTTACCATCAGGAGACCCACTTGTCGTTTGCCATCCAGTCGTAAAAAAAAAAAAAAAAAATCTAAACCTTGGGTGGAAAAATTTGAAAAAATACAGGATGGTAGTAAGTATATCAAACTTTCAAAGAAAACTATAACGGCTAAGTTTAAGTGTTGTGAAAAACGCTCATTTCGAGGCTTAAACACTCGAACCCTAAAGACTCTCGACGCTTAACGACTCAAAGGCCTCAAAGACGGTTTCTTGCATCCATACGCAAAAAATAAGCCAATTTAATTCTCAAATATAGCCAAGTCTTTAAGACTCTGGAGTCTTAAACGTTCGAGTCTTTAAGCCTCGAAATGAGTGTTATCCACAACTCTACTAAGTTTGTTAGAGAATGAATAATATATGTATGTTATATGAATGCCGCATTGTCTTGTACTATTACTCATTCTGTGGCATTGTTTACATCTTAAATCTGCGCAAAAATACTTTGGAAATTTAGCAATAAAGGATACTTAGATATTACTTAGGTGTAAAAAGAGTATCACGCTATTTTAATAATGTCTATCTTTTTTATAAGCTTTTCTTTACCTTACCCTGTTTATTTATTTGTTTGTTTGTTTATTTGTATGGGTCAAATCTTGGAAGCTAAATTTGACCCACTTTCAGCGGTCCGAATGACTTTAAATTTAGCATACTTATGTAAATTTGGTGACAATACAATAATCTGGTAGTGACATCTATGTGGTCCTGCCTGGATCGTCTCCGCAGGAGAGAACTCCTCAATGGTTAATAGTAGGTAGCTACTGACTTGAAATTTGGCACGGATATGCAGTTTAGATGACAATGCAAGTACAGTCAGAAAAAAAAGCTTGTATTAAAAATGAAATTTTTAACAGAAACTATTCTTACTTATGTAATAGATGTCTCTTACATGAGAAAAATACGAGTATATTCAAGGAAAATTAAAACGGTCATATATAAGCTGAGGCGTGTTTTTGCTTTGGCATTTAAAATGTCCATATTTTACGGTAGTGCTGGCCTCGTCTTTTTAAGATAGTGAGTTTTCCTTCTGTTTTATACAAGTACAACATACACGATGCGAAAAATTGCGATATTTTACCATAACTTTTTTTGTCAAGGAAAACGTTTTAAGACTTGGGAACATTTGAGAAGCAGTTCAACGGTTGTGGTGACGTTCCGAATCCGCATTGGGCCTTGTGGGATGGGCACTCCAAGCCTTTTCCATTCTCATAGACCTGTGCCCAGCAGTGGGCCGTATATAAGAAATAATAAGGCTTAAGCAATTCTGCATCTCTAACTTAGAGTACAGAGTTCACTGTGGGTTTATCCATTAAATTTTCCCTACTTGCTTGGTTTCCGATATATACCGCCATAAGATCGTAAAGCCATATTTAGAGCATATTTTTATTACGTAGGTTACTATGTATCAAGGTTAATAATAGGATATAACTTATAACATGCATGCAGGCAATAATTTAAAATGATTTATCAATGATGATCTCATTAAATCTCCATATTTATTAATTACTGTTACTACGACAAGACATCCATTTACCCGCCCATTACATTTTATACCGTTTATTCTCACGATGCATCGACTCAAATCATTCTGAAGGTAAACTACTGCAGAAACATTCTAATTTACCAGCTGTACCTACTTTGCAATTTGAAGCTCATTTTAGATTAGCTCAAACTTTTAAAACGTGAGCAAAATTAGAATTCGGCGCATGTAGGTCATACATTGGCAGATGCATCTCTAGAAGCCTAGGACTTTACATTGGCCTGTACAGCCATGATTCACTGTAATGACTAGAATTTGCCATAAATGGCGAGATTTGACATGTTTTTTGCCCAGACCACTAGTTTGCGGATAACTTATCCTTAAAAGTATAGCGAGTTCATTTTATATTGTTAGATATATATGTCGATTGATTTGGGGCCAATGTCAATATGCCAGGCTACCAAGCAACATGTTGAATTTAATTGTTTTATACTCAAAGAGATATTTTTTTATTAGATCCAATAGAGCTGATAGGTTTTTTATTGCGCCAGAGTGCGCCAGCGTAAAATATTCAGTATGACAAATCTAAAATTATAGTACCTATATTTGTCTCATTTGTATTCATTCCCAGAACAAAGATAGATAGGCACTAATTTGTCTCATACCAGCGGTAGGAACAGTACTTTTAGTGCCGCCCCGTGGGATGGTTCATCATCAGCAATAGACGTGTTAACAAATATTATTGTCAGCGATTTTCGTACAAGAAGAAGCGAATTAAGTAATTTATGATCTTTTACAGTTGGTCGATGTCTCTATGAACGGTAGCAACCGTAAAAAATCTTTGCAGTGATAGTTTTGAAGCAATGAATGATACATTACTTAACTACTGCTCAGATTATAATTCAGGCGTTTAACTCTGTTAGTACAGTGGCCGGTAACTGGACTAACCGCACCAACAGACCTACGGATGGCAGTTTTGAAATAAGAGTAGGTTTCTACTTACCAGAAAACTGCTATACGTCAAATAAAAGAACGCATGGCTCCACTTCAGCTTATAAAATAATAATTATTAATCGACTTAAATCTACTGAATCACGCTTAGACTCAGTTTCCAAAAACTAAAATTATCTATATAAACCTTCCAGGACTCTGTAGTGGACTTGGTAGTCGGCCTGGGTGTCCCAGCTTCGAAGATCGTCATCAGTCTTCCAGCCACTGCACGCCAGTTCATCCTGAAGAATGAGACCCTCAGTACTCCTGGCAGTCCTACCACGCAGGATGAGCCCAAGGAGATAGATCAGGCAGAGCTGTGCCGTCAGCTCCAGAAAGGACGGTGGACTTTGGAGAGAGACCAGGATCTGTCCGCGCCTTATGCTTTCAAGTAAGTTTGTTTTGGGTTATTGCTGCTTGTTTCTGACAGGGGTAAGTAGAGGATGGTATTGAAGTCCAATTAATCGTCAACGTTACGTGTATACCTAAGTATATTTACTTACTTTGTTACTATAAGAATGAGTAACTAAAAATCATGCACTGTAAAATATATTTTTTGTCATTATAATTGTCTACTCTTATAGATCATTTTTTATTAGTTTATTGTTTATTTGTATTCTGTGTGCCTATCCTGTATTGTTCATGTTGGCAAATAAATCAATCTTAATCTTAATCTTAATCATAAGATAGGTACATATCTGTAAATGCCACAAGCCATTGGTGGGAACAATACTTAAATCGGCAAGTAATTAAGTACCTACAAAAACTTTTAATATACTATTTAAACGACAGATGCCGTTACGAGATGTTACGGGGGTTGATGATGTAGTAGGTACGGGCGTCCGTCCGTATTTCGCGCACTAAGTTATGCCTGGTGAGCGAGCGGAGGCGGTCGCCATATTACCATTTCGTTCTAGGGTGGGCTTTCATCGTGTAGTTTAGGTGTTTGTGTTGTTTTCTGTTTTCAGTTTTAAAATTATTATTTTTATCAGTAAAAATAATTAATGAGGCATTTTGTTATGAGAACTTCTGACTTTTATATTTTTTTACGAACTGTCCACGAACAGGCTAAATTAATGTAAAACTATTTCTTTCCAGAAACACAACCTGGATGTCCTTCGAGGACTCTTCTTCAGTCGACGTGAAGGGGAAATACGCTCGAGTCCGAGGTCTGGCCGGCCTGGCTCTCCACAAAGCTGACCGCGACGTGGAGACACCCTGCGGCCCCACCCTGAAGGCAGCTCTGGCCAAGGTGCTCAACCAGCAGAGCAGGGCGCCAAGAGCTGCGGTTTTGAGGTGAGCAATAACAAAAGGGATTGCCATTTTCCAACTGCTGTGTAAAATGGCAGATATATTTGTGATGAGCCTAATGATTTAAGGGAGCGAAGTGTAATTTATGCCAAGTAGGTATGGAAACGCGTGGGAACACGGCCCTAGCCGTCTCATTCTGAGAGGAGGCCTTTGCCCACGGACGTTTATATACTGGAATGATGATAACGATGATCCTCATGCCTATAATCTTGTTTTTTATACTTCCAGGTCTCTGGAACATGAAATCCTGTCCGCCCCCGCGCATGCGCGCGCACTGGACGCGCTCCAAGTGTCTCCGTACAGAATCACGCAGATCGTCGACTCGGACGGAGTCATCCATTCGATTCGAGAGGTCCGTGCTTTGGGTTATAACAAGTTCAATGACATTAAAAAGAGATGCTGAATCTTACATAATTTATTTAAACAAGAGTCTAAGATACACTCACAGCTACCAAATTAGACTTTGACACTAGACTCAGAGAATTAGTTTACTATATACCTAACCTAGACACGATAAGATACTAGATAAGAAACACAACCTGTGATTTTGTCGCCAAACGTACGGTGGTACTATTAGTTTATTCAAGTGATACACTCACAGCTACCAAAGGCAAACACTAGACTCAGAGGCCCTAACCTAGACATAAGATACCCGCCCTGTGGTCGCCTACGATTATCTGTGGCTGGCTCTGTCCATCACCATAATCAAGTCTGTATCGTTCCAGGACACACGTACGGAGTTCTCTTGCTCCCGTCAAGGCTACTTCGTGCACCCTCGCTCCTGCGCACGCTTCTACCGCTGCGTTAAGTTCGATCAGCTGTCACCGGACTATACTGTAAGTCACATAATCCCGTTAGTATTTAAAGTACCTAAGTACCTTCAACTTGAACACATACTTGGGTAATCTACCCGCGTTAATACGTAGGTATAAGTCTTTCCTAAGCTTTTGTTTAATTTGCCCTGTTTGTTTGGTAAAATCTTAAGTCCAGGCTACTTACTACGAAGTGCAAAGTTCGAATTTCGTATCTTGCTGTCCCGCTGACGCTTATGCTACGCTTATATTATTTAATACGAGAGTGAGAGGGACGGAACTTTGTAGTAGGCCCCCAGTTTAGACTAGCAAGAAAAATAGTGCAAGTTGGATTACATTGCGATTCTATAAAGCGAACGAGTTGAGTTCGAGCGCCGCAAAGTAGGTATGTAATGACAATTTTTCTTGCAGGTCTGAGCGTTAAAAATTGAACTTCACCTATTTTCATTGGTCTTATTGACTTGAAATTAGCTATACATTGTTATTATTATGTAGGTAGTACATTTTGATGATAATTCAAACAATTACTTAAAGTTTGTTATGCATAAAAAATACATTTTTAATCTAAATTTACTGACGTTTTTCGTCCTTATCCTTAGGTATTTGAGTTCGACTGCCCCGCGGGTCTGGCGTTTGACGCACGATACGAAGTTTGCGTGTGGCCCGGCAGCCTCCCCCACTCGCAGGCCTGCCCCGGATCTTCTGAGATCGCACCCGTGCCCCAAACTAGATTCATCTGCCCCGAGCATGAAGGTATAGTACATCAAACTCAAACTCACAACATTTATTGACATAAAAAACACACTACATCACATCAATGACACAGTAAAAACATAAATAGAAGGAGAGAGAAAAATTAGAGACGCATTCAATTACATACGCATGAAACGCAAGATAAGAGCTCTGCGTGTGGTCCCGTAGCCTCCCCCCACTGGCGAGAATGGACATTCCGGGATTTCAAAAACCCCCGCGTCCAATTTCAAGTCCTTACTTCTAGCGGTTGATTGTGGGATTTTACCCCAATGCCATGGATATATTTGGGTAAAAAGTAGTCTGTATGTTATTCTAGATATCCAGTTAAGTGTCTGCATAGTTTCAATTAAATCCATTCAGCCATTTTAGGGTGAAAATGTTAATACATATCCCAAATGCCCAGGTTACTACGCGGACCCCGAGAACTGCCGCTGGTTCTTCGCGTGCCTGGACCACGGCAAGGCGCCGCTGTCCGCCTACGAGTTCCGCTGCCCGTTCGGCTTGGGCTTCGACGCTGCCCGGCTCAAGTGCGACTGGCCCTGGCTCGTGCCCGCCTGCGGGAACATCGCCCGGTACGAGGCCGAAGCCTTCGGGTATTCTGGCGCTGTGCTCTCTGGTTGGTATAATACAAATTTCTACCCTTTATTACACTTTTTTCTACAAATCTCTAGTGAGTAAGAAAATTAAAGAAAAAGGCAGAGTAGTCTAGACAGTCAGGCACTTATATGGCATCTTCCAGATAAACAAAAGTAAATAGATTACTTAGTGTTTAGTAGATAAATATTGGTAGGCGTGTGGTTATTCTATGTGCCTACCTATATCGTTAAAAGTTTCTGCATGTTTTTTTATGGTTTAGCATTACTCAATATTAGACAATTAGATAATTATATGGACTAGTTGGGACTAGGAGAGTTAACAATATAACGACCAGTTAATTGCTAATCCAGAGTTAAGTAGTGTTCAAATTTATGAAACCTAGATTAACCGACTGAAATTTTTCATTCAATACAATGAGGGCACTTTTGGGAATTTGGAATTGCTTATGTTTTGTTACACATTTTACTTGCCAGCATGTAACGGAAACCTACACAGCCTAATATAAGTAGGTACTTGTGGTATACGAAAATTTAACTTCTGATCTAACAACACTACTACCAATTTCTATCCACTAATCCATTCATTCATAGCTATCTTGCATAATAATAAATGTTATTAATGTTTCAGGAGCGGGTGGTTTCCACGGTCAGACAGCTGATGCCGTTAACGTCGCAGCCCACAACAGCCTGGTCTCCGGCGCCTCTCTAGACAACCTCGTGGGTGTTCAAGGAGGATTCCTATCTCAAAACGACGCCTTGGACTCAAACTTCATCGCTTCCCAAGAATACGCCGGACACGGAGCTATTTCCGGAGCTAGCGGCAGTGAACTGGCGTACCAAGACGGAAACTTTGGACTTGTTCAGGCTACCAAGTACAATGAACCCAAATATACTAGCGGTTCGTTAATCTTAGACGATTATAGACTACCATCTAAAAAGGTCACTCATGGTCAGGCTTCTTTACAAAACAATGATTACAATGGAGCCAGCTATTCAGGTTCTTATACATCAGGACAAAAATCATCCCAATATCAGGCAGGATCCGACTACGATTCCGATAACTCTGGGGCATACGTGCATGACCCTTCAGGCGATTACGGTGAGCCTTACAAACATGTAGGGTCACCAGTCGTCCCATATGTTCAAGACAATACCGCTTACAAACAATCCAGCGACTATTATGATTACGGAAGGTATTCGGCATCTTCTGGGAATAGCAATGGACAATACGTGCATGACGATTCTGGAGCTTACGTTGATGGGTCATCTGCTGCTCATAAATCAACTTACAATGCTGGCTATTCTAGCGCCAGCGATTATTCAGGGAAATACCAAGCTAGTGGTTACACAGATGGAGTAGCAAATGGATACAAAAGTGACAGCGGATCATACAGCGGAGATTATTCGGGCTCGTACGCAAATGATGACTCTGGTAAATACGTGGCTGGTGTATATAGGGCTGACGGCCATATTGGAGGTTATAATGGAGCGGCATCGGCAGGCCAGGTGAACAGTCAGGTTTATCATGGAAGCTACAGTACTGCCAACAGCGGTAACTACATTAGTGACTCGAAAGCGTATACTGGAGGATCCCATACTTTAGCAGCTGGCTCTGTCAACGTGGGTCTAGTCGGTAAAACCACTTTAATTGACGCTGGATACACAGACCAATTCAACTACGATGTTACTAAACAGCCTTTCAACAGCGTTAGCTCCCAATCTTATAGTCATAATGTTGCCCATGACAATGTTAACTCCGGACACGTATCTTTCGTTTCACAACCAGCTGTTTCTATTAATCACGTAGGAACTGATGCTCACAACTTAGATGGCTACAGCTTCGTTACTACCCCTACTTCATCTGGAATACCTACAACAGCTACTCCTTACGCCGTCACTACAGCGATTCCCACAGTGACAACATACAAGACCACATTTGTTCCAGAAGCACCTAAGACCAGTGTTAAGCAGATATTTGGATTCACGCAACCTGCCGTAACATACGTGCAGCCGACAGTCGTGCCAGTCAAACAGTACATAAGCAGTGTCACCCCTAAAGTTCAAATCACTGATTACAACCAAGCAGTAGATTACCAATACCAGAACAAGGATTACTCGTCTGATTACAAGGCTGGTATCGCTGTCACTCAAGCACCCGCTACTAGTGTATCAGCAGGATATGACTACTCTAAACCATCCATTAAATTCGAAGATGGAGTAACATACAGCACCCCAGCACCAGCAGTGTCTGTGTCCACTTACAAACCTCAAGGATTCGGTCACAATCAGCAAACAATCCATAAAGTTGAATCAGTTGGATTTGATTATTCCACTGCATCTCCAGTAACAGAAGAGCCGTTTAAAAAGATTGTAGCATACACCACAGGACCTAGTATATCCACGTACTCCCAGCCTACTGCAGCTACTTACACGCCACAGTCATTTAGTCATCAAACCATTCATAAAGTTGAGACAAGCAAGATTTATACCCCTGCGGTTGAAGTCGGGTCTGGTTACGATTACGTCCAATCAGGAGTTAGTTACGAGCAACCAAAGACTGTGGTAACATACACGACACCTCAACCAGCTCGTGCTGTACAACCAGCAGTATCCACATATGAACCGCAGGTGTACAGTCACCAAACTATACATAAAGTGGAAGCTGGTCAAGTAAATACTTATTCCCAGGAAGGATCTGGATATCACTACGAGAAACCTTCAGTTAGCTTTGAAGAAACAGCAAAGAACTTTGTACAACACGTTACACCCGCACCAGCAGTTGTTTCTACCTACAGTCCGCTGTCGTATAGCCATGAAACGATCCATAAAGTAGAAGCGGGTCAAGTCAATAGTTATTCGCAAGAAGGAACTGGATATAATTACGAAAAACCCATCGTAAGTTACGAAGAAACAGCAAAGACCGTTGACCAACACGTTACTCCAGCACCAGCAGTTGTTTCTACTTACACCCCGCAGTCGTATAGCCATCAAACGATCCACAAAGTTGAAGTGGGTCAAGTTAATACTTATTCTCAAGATGGGAATGGATATAATTACGAAAAACCTGCCATAAATTATGAAGAAACAGCAAAAACCGTTATCCAACACGTAACTCCCGCACCAGCAGTTGTTTCTACTTATGCCCCGCAATCTTACAGTCATCAAACTATTAATAAAGTGGAAGATAACAAAGTTTACTCTCAAGCAGCCCAGAGTGGTTACGACTATACCAACCAAGCCGTCTCTTATGAACAACCGCAAAGGCTAATTGAATACACGACCGCCCAACCAGCCATTGCTGTACAACCAGCTGTGTCTACGTACCAACCGCAAGTGTTCAGTCATCAAACAGTGCATAATGTAAACGCTGCACAAGTTCATACTTATTCCCAGGACGCGTCTTTCTCAGGCTATGATTACCAGAAACCAGCAGAAAGGTTCGAAGAAGCGCCTCAGGTTGTCACGCACTATTCTACTCCGGCGCCTGCGGTAGTTTCTACCTACAAACCACATTCTTACAGTCATCAAACAATTCACAAAGTCGAACAAGTTGTCCCAATTTCCTCGACGCCATTACCTAAAGTGAAATTGAATTATCAACCCGCAGTATCTACATACGTAAATCCTATTCTAAAATACACGCAGAAAGTAACTCCAATTTCGTACGTCGAGCCTACTCCCACTGTTTACACGCAAACTTACAAGCCTGTTATCCAACAACATGAAGTAAGCCATATTGTCAGCCAGCCAGCTCAATACGAAACATCTCATCAGTCTTACAATACACAATCTTTAAACGTAAACCAAGAATACACTTATAACCAACCCGAAATTCAAAGAGACGTAGAAACTGTGTCTGCAAAATCATACTCTGATGCTAGTGAAGTTTCTCATCAAGTGTATCACTTGTACAATGACAATACGCAACACAAATCGAAAGAAGATGTCGTATTCGTATCCAGTACCCCAGCTAATCTCGTCTACGAGGAACATTACTCTGAATACGAGGAACCCAAGAAGGCGTACAAAGTTCCGGAATATATTCCACCTAAGACTGATTATCAAGAATCTTACTTAGTTTCTTCTACTGCTAAGCCAATTCAGCAACACTCTTTTTTGCACCAATCGCAATCTCAAGATTCTTATGATTATAAGAGCGACGACTATTCTCAACAATACGACACTGCTCAAAGCTATGTCCCAGCTCCACAGGTTTCATTTAGTACGTCTCACATTGAACAGCCAAAGAAGATTGAATCTAATCACTACTCATCATTCCAAGTGTCATACGAAACGCCCGAGATCCAGGCAGTAAACAAGGGAGAAGAATATCTGCCACCAGTTGCATCTGTTGCACCCGTGGTTACATCAACATACAGACCAGTTACTTATTCTACCACGTCCCGGGAGTACTTACCACCAACTCCTGAGCCTAAATACAACGAATACCTTCCACCTAAAACACAAAACACTTATTTACCACCAGTAAAGACATACGTCAAATCAACAACTGAAGTCCCTGTTTACAAATATGTAGAGTCAACTACATACAAAGCACCGGAATATCTGCCACCATTGGAAGAATCTGAACAGGGTGTAGTCAATTTCGAAAGCTTCGGTCTGAAGAACGTTGATCAATCTTTCACGTCAAAAATTAAATTTAACCCTTACCAAGATTACACCGTGTCAACGGAAGCGCCCGTCTTCGTATCAACTTCGGCTCCAGTTAGGAAGCAAAACATAGTTGTCGATACGGCGAAATCGAATTTGTTAGGTTTCGGTACGGTCGGCCCCGATGCCGGCTTAGTATCGCCTGCTACTTACACGACATCGGCACCAATATACGTATCAAGTACATACAGACCAAAAACAGTGACGTCAACTTATGCTCCCTACAAGCAAGAATTGGTAGAAGTAACTCCAGCGCCCGTACGTAGAGCCAAACCCAAGGTAGCTGTAGTCACTAAAATAAACGATTTCAACCCTCTTCTCGTGAGAAAATTAGGAGCGGTCTGCAGTTGCCAGTCACCCACTCTTGTTCTTAAAGGAACACGTCCTAAAATCCAGGAGCCAGATTTCGAAGACTACAGCAATGATTACGAAGACTCCGGCCGTGGTGACATCAGCAATGGTCAATGGGAGCAGAAATCAAGGAAATACTTGCCAAGTCTGAAGACTGCTACTGCAGCTCCTTTCGCTTCTACCACTTTCAACCCCATTATTGTTCCTGAGGACACTTTCTACCAAGATCTCTCAGACCAGAACGATTACATATCAGTAACACCCAAGAGGAAAGAAGTATATTCCCAGAGCTACGTATCAAGCACTCCAGCAATTGTATCTTCTACCGAAAAAGTATACACGATAAGACCGCGCATCAAGGCTGTAACCGCTTCCCCTACTTATAAGACTGTGCTGTTGAATCAAGAAGTAGCTCCAACTGCCATTATTAAGGAGTCTATAGTATCCGGGTCTGAGTCAGCCTCCATTGATTCTCAGGCGTTTGACCGATACGGTCCCGGTGGATGGAGGAGCAGAGACGAGACCTTGCAAGGATCGGTCGACTGCCAGAGAGCGGGTCTCTTCCGTCATCCGAAACAATGTAACAAGTTCTACGCTTGTAGATGGGACTGCACCAAGCAGAGGTTCACTCTTCATGTATTTAATTGTCCTGTGCAGCTGAGCTTCGATCCTAGCTTAGGAGCCTGTAACTGGCCCAGCCAAGGCCCCGCGTGCCAAGGCGACACACTCTTGACTAACAACCTGTAATTCTGGTGCCTTACTCATGCCATCGTGCCATCAAAAATGTGATAAAATGTGATCACGAAATATTTCAGGAATAGTTGATGAAGTCTCTCTCTCAAGTTAATTTAAGAAACTTATTTATTTGGTTGATATTTGTTAATGTTTTACTGTAGTCATTTATAATTCAGCTTTTTACTGTTTCCAAATTCCATTCTAAATTCTAATATTGCTCTGTTAGAAATCTGTTATTTTGTATTAAACGACTTATACGCAATGCGCATTTCTTATATTGTTTATTTATGATATTTGCCATAGTCAGCTAAAAAATAAGGTTACCATTGTCTAGTTTACGTAATACCTTAGCGTTATGTAAAATAGTAAAGTCATTTTTGTATAACTCTCGATTATTGTTAATGCGGAACGGATACGCTGTATAATTGTAAATAAATGTTTATTCAATTATAACATCTTTAATTTCTAAATATAACTACTATATTTAAATGAATAATCTCACAAACATGAGAATTAGATGTTAAGCGTTACTGGTTTTTCTACTTCAGCCAAAACGGCTGCGTATTTTGATACAACAGCATTCACTTCGTCTGTTATGAATTCGGTCACTTGTTCAGGGGCTCGCCCTATGAACGTAGACGCATCCAAAATCTTGTCTAACTGAGGGATGATTGAAGCAAAGTATGGATCCTTCTTCACACGGTCAATGAGGTCGTTGTCCTTTCCATGTTGTTTGACTTGAGCTCCCGCTTCATGAGACAGAACTCTAATCTTTTCGTGACATACTTGACGATCTCCACCAGCTTGCACCATTGCCATGATGATGTTTTCCGTCGCCATAAACGGCAGTTCTTGGTCAATGTGACGGGCAATCACTTTAGGATACACCACTAATCCTTGGCAGATGTTAAGGAGAGTGATGAGCGTAGCATCTGCAGTAAGAAATGCTTCGGCGAGTGTTATGCGACGGTTAGCGGAGTCATCAAGAGTACGTTCAAGCCATTGAACTGCATGAGTGTTGGCAGCGTTAGAGTGCAGCGTGATTAAATGACGAGCAAGCGCGCAGCAACGCTCAGACCTCATAGGGTTCCGCTTATAGGGCATAGCACTAGAACCAATCTGAGATGCTTCAAAAGGTTCCTCGATTTCTTTGCGAGAAGCCAATATGCGAATATCTGAGCACATCTTGTGCACAGTTGCTCCGAGGCCGGACAGAGCGGATATTACTTCCAAATCGACTTTTCTGGAGTAAGTTTGTCCGGTGACTAAATAACGTTTGTCGAATCCAGCGAGTTCAGCTACTCTCTGGTCCAAAGCTCGGACTTTGGACCCGTCTCCGTTGAAGAGTTGGAGGAAAGAGGCTTGGGTGCCAGTGGTACCTTTGACTCCGCGGAATCGGAGGTCATCCCTTGCCCGGGACAAAGCGCGTTCGTCCATTAGAAGGTCACTGAGCCACAGTGAGGCACGCTTGCCCACCGTCGTCAGCTGTGCTGGCTGAAGGTGTGTGAAGCCCAGGATTGGCTGCGACCTGGAAAGTAATAAAGGTCCATTTATATCGACGATTATATAAATTTTATTTAATGTTAGTAATATATATAAGACTGACTGAAGGCTGTTTGGTGTATTGAACATTTTCGCTGTCTAAATATTTTTTACGGTACGAAAGATATAAAAATTTTCACTATATTTTCATAATATTTTGACTATAAAGTAGGCTAGGCAGATACGTACACCTATAGCTCATGAATTGTGAATATATTCAAGTACTTACCTACATACTTGCACCGAACTTCTTCGGAGAAAGACAGTTATTAGTATACATAAATATCTCTCCGGCCTAAATACATCCACTGCTGGGTGCAAGCCTCCTCTTAGAATGGCAAGGCTAGCGACTGTAGTTTCCACGCGAGTCCATTGCAGGTTGGAAACTACACAAACCATTGAACTGCTTCGCAGATGCACAGATCATACTTACTTATACTCATCAGCGAACTTAGCCAGCCGACTAATAATAGCGGCCAAGCGCGGCAACAGCAGATCGAGCCCATGCTTCAGGGTGATTAGATCGGTATTGTCTCCAACGTAGCAGGAGGTGGCCCCCAGGTGGATGATAGGCGCGGCGACGGGGCACCTCTCGGCGAGGGTGTGGACGTGGGCCATGACGTCATGGCGAACCTTCTTCTCGTGTTCGGCGGCTGATGCGAAGTCGATGTCATGAATGGCTGATTCAAGCTCCGATATTTGCTCGTCGGTGATGTCGAGGCCTAGTTCCTGGAAAAAGAAATGGATTCTTAAGCCATTTAAGTATTGACAAATTGTGTGGACTATTTCAAGATTATCTGACTTGTCTATTGCATTGGGCATATTTACCTGTAAGGATAGATTAAGTTTTGTGAAATTATAAATAAATAAATAAAATTTGACTGCTATTGGTGGTAGGGTTACTTAGAGGTTGGTTTCTGAGCGCCCAATTGAGGGCCATTGCACAGAGATATCGAGGCCTAAATCATGGAATAAGAAATGGAATTTATTTGCAATTTTTTTGGCTGCTAAGGGCACTAAAAGGTTGGTTTCCGAGGGCCTAATTGAGACAATGTATATACTCGTAATTGGTATGATATCAATATTTATCTGTCCAAAATGATAGAATGCCGACTGAAAGGCAATCAAAGAAAAATTTTCTTAGCTTAGTTCATTTTTATCATCTTTTGCATTTACACGTCCCACTGATGGGCACATGCCTTCTCCCCAATTGAAGGCTTGGGTTGTAGTTCTCAAGCGGGCCAAGTGCGGATTGAAAAAATTCACATACACCATAGCATAGAATTTCTTCACATGAGCCCACGCTAGAACATACGATCCTCTGCTTAAGAAGCCATAGCTTAAATTATCACATTATCACGACTTTTTTTGTTAGGCAGTATATAATAATTATTTTCAATGACAAATATTAATATTTATTTGCATTACACGTCAAGGTTCTTCGCTTATAAATCATATCCATTCATACAAAGATCCCACACCAAAAGCATGCAAGGGCATTCTATTCACCGTCCCAAATTACCATTGGCTTTCCCTTCAACTGGATAAATGCAATTTCCTTGTGTCAAAACAATGCCAAATATTGTGAGCCAAAGGGCCGTTTCGTAAGTTGCCGTTTTGGCATTTCCTGGTTTCTATTGCATGAAATTAACTTGTTGGGCCTTTTGGTTTCTCAATATTTTTCCTCTTTTCACTACCAGTAATGTGTGGCATCATCAGGAGAGACCTCGGAGTTTGTTTGCGCGATATAGAATTTTGAATACAGAAATCCGAACAAAACCTAAAGTCATCGATATAGCTCAATGAATATGCAATTTGAAGTGGCAATGGGTAGGCCATGTCGCTCGAAGAACAGATAACCATTTGGGGAGAAAACTCCTCGAATGGCGACCACGATTCGGAAGACAAAGCGTCGGCTAGCCTCCTCAGTAGGTGGACTGACGACATCGAGAGTTGCGGGCAACGTGGATGCAAGAGGTGAGTTGTGGCTTTCTAAGGAGGAGGCCTTTTATTTAACAGTGGATGCCTTCCGGCTGATGATGACACTATTTTTTAATATTCATATTCTACGTTCAACTTTATGATGGGTGTACTTAATTTATTTCATAATTTCAACATTTTATTTAAAGTATGGTAAGTTATCTTTTTTGTTTCTTGTTGAATAGAACCAGTAGCGGTCCATAACCAAGCACACAAATAAAATAGATTTGGCATTTTGAACTGCATAATAAGTAAACAAGCTACTCCGGATAAAGACATACATACGCATATTAAATATTACGAAATTAGGAGACCATTCATACTTTCCTCCGCTAACAAGGTATTTTGGACACAAGTGCAAGTCGCCGCTCTACATCCAAGCCCTTTATGTATGGCGTCTTATAAAGGGCACCGGAAAACATGAGACACGTTTCTTAACATTTGACATTTTCTTCACATTGCCTATGTATATACAAGATACTTTAAAATTCATCTCGACTTTGACTTAATACAGCTGTAATTTTGCTGAAAAAAAAAGAAGAATGTTGTAGATATTGCAGCTCTACGTTTACTCTTTGCTGCCGTCAATAGTATTTAATGACGTGTTAAAAAAAGTATAAAGTAAAGTATGAAGTATATTTAACTAACGAGACCACAGGGAATAAAACTATTTTGAGTAAACAAACTGTATAAAGCCACTACGAGCGGTTTAGACATAAAATGATGGCTCAACTCAATGCGATGGCATAGATCTTTTAAACCGGTATTTATAAACAATTTTAATGGTAATGTTAAAAAGGTAAGTTATAAAATCTATTTCAAGTTAATAGTTGTATCTAGATACTACGTTTGTCTTCCTTGCAGCAAAATATTTTATTTTCAAAACTCACTTCATACATATAAACAAAAGTGTTAAAAATATATTACACCACGTTTTTAAGTAAAAATACTTTTATTTTGCAATAGTAACATTAACCACGATAGTAAAATAATATTAATAACTGAAATAAAATACACAAGACAATAGCCTTTATATACCGGGCTTTAAGGAATATAATAACGAATCCACGCCTAAGAATGCTCGGCAACCTGTCCTACTAATTCGCTGAAACAGATAAGATTATACTGTACGAAGCTGATAAAAATGTACCCACTGATAACACTGATAACTGAAAACAAACCAGTGACGAACCAACAGTTAGCGATACCTCACGAAACAAAGACGGAGATAAGTGTATTGTGTCCAGATTTCATCAAAGTGACAAAAAACAAGTGAAAATGGTGTCTGTACAAACGATAGCGACCATTACAGTGAAAGTGTTCAAAATTGTGAGTATTGTTTTTTATTCTGTTTTCAAATGTTTTTGGAATTGGAAGCGCATCGGTGTCATACACAAAGCATTTTAGGACAGGAGACGGCGAAGATTTTACCATAAAATGACTTTGCCGTTGGAAACGTTCAAAAGGTTACCTAAATTAAGAAAGGCCCTTGTAGTTTATGTGTATGTACAGAATTGAGGCCATATTGTCTAACGCTTTGGCCTTTGGAATCGCATTCACCATCTCTTTCTTCCCCCACCCTACACATTGTGGCAGAAAAAAGTGGTGAAAACGATTGTGATACCAATCCCAGTGTGTTAGACAATAAGGCTTCTGGTGTAAAACTAAAGTTGTTTTCATAATTTGGATCGCTATCATGTCTAATATATAGCTGTGTTCGTGTCTCACATTTGCATGACGGTTTTGTTTCCAAGTTTTCTTTTAATTTTTTGCAATTTTCACTCATAAAACTAATACTACCACTTTGAGACTACGTGATCACGGTTGCTGAAATAGCTGCTGATACAGTATTTCATGAGTTCATGACCACTTGCATCATATTTGTCATAACATAAACTATTTATGACCACGCCTTCCATGAATAGTGACAGAAAAGCGTAAACTCCCGTTATAAATGCTTGAAGTTGAAAGTGACAAAGAAAGGTTGTTTTTTTTGTTTATCTATCTATGGATAGAATAGGATTTCATAACTTTTGGTACTGTCTGTAGATCAAAAACCGCACGCAGGCAAACCAAGGGGTAAAATTAAAAACTCTCTAGAATTGTTGAGATTCATACATCTGCATAGTCAGGGGCAGGCGCACGGGGGTAGTTACTTTTGCTGGGGTGGAGTGCCTTATGGAGGGGAACTGAAGAGTATTACTAAATGGACAGTATTATTATGTTTAATGTGAAAAAAGGTTAAGTAAGCTAGGTTAGAAACTAATGATACTGCGTTTAAGATGATGAACAAATGGAGTATTACTGTAAAACTTATTATTAAATGAATTAATAGTTATTTTTCAATAAATAGGCTAAACTCAGATAAAGTTTGTATGAATAACAAAAATGATTGCATGACTAATATTTGCCGTGAGTCATTCAAAGTACCTGTAGTGTAAAACTAAAATACTTAAGCTGGAATACGCCTTATTTGTTAGTCTTTATTACTCATTCTAATGCAATGAGGGGTTTCACAGAGGCGAAATATCGCTAGATGGCGTTAGTATCGTGAGTCTGTTTGACTTGATGGACGGTCGCCAGTGTTCGGAAAAGTCGGAAATCGTCGTGAGTTTGAAATTGTCTTTTTCCGAAGACCGATGTGCAATCTTTATCGCCGGGTACTGTAGTTTAAATAATTAACATTCATTGAGTTACCCACATTAAAGATCGCAAAGATGGCGTCATTAACGCACTACAGCAAACAAAGATAAAGGTTATCTTACTAGGTTGTATCTCTCGTACGAAACCACTAACCTTAACTTTAGGCATGTGGGATCACATGTCATAAATAATAACGAGTAACAAAAATTTAGAATTCAGATGATTAGAAGACATTCTGTACAACATTAGGTAAAAGTTTTGCTAATATAAAACAAAATAGATGCTAACAATTGCCCAGCTATAAAGAAAGAAAGAATAAAACTTGCCAAAATTCGGCATAACAGAAAAACAAAATTACAACTAAAAGACAAACTTACATAGCCTTATATAAATTAAATAGGAAGAAAGAAAAGAAACATTGTGCCGAAAGAAGCAAAAAGGTTCATACTCAGTCAGTATATCGCTAAAGCAAGCCGCAGCGCCAGTATGACATTTTAACTTAAAACTAAACTCAAAAAAGTTTTTGAAAAAAAAAAAATTTTTTTGCTGACTGTATTTTTATCGACTTTACTAGCATTGTCATTGTCACCCAAACTACATTTGCATACCAAATTTCAAGTCGATCCATTAACCGTTGTAGAGTTCCGTCCAGCGGAGACGATCCTGGCCGGACTACCAGGATGTCACTACTAGATAAAATTGTACTGTCACGCAATTTACATAATTATGACAAATTTCAAGTCAATCCGACTACGTCTACGTAGTTGGTCGAATTTAACTTGCAAGATTTAACTACAGGCAACGGGACAGGTGAAACTAAATAAAAGCTTGTAAAAAGACTAATGGCGCGACGGCCGGAACGTCAGCGGGCGCATTAATCAAATAAAACATTCATCCATCTCGCACTCGTCTACTAGAAAAAGGGTTAATGCTTTATAGTCCACGATAAGGTTAGTGCAAGGGCCTCAAGTTATGATTCGGATTCGGTCAGGTATGCCTGGCCTCGTTTGCTATCAGCGTGATAAGCCGCGCCTAGTTGATATACAATCGTTGCGCATGCGTCGTAAACTCGCTTATTAACTTAACATGCTAACTTTATGCTACTGGCACTTTGTTCTAAAAAAGAAGAGATTGCAAGTTATGTAGGCACAGTACAGTACAGGCAGAAGCAGAAGTAATGCTTCATATGACTCTACTGTCAAGAGTACCGTGCTGCTAAGTGTAACGCGGAGTGAACGTTTTTGTTAAGCAACGCAGAGAGAAGCGTGAGTTAGGTTAGAAAAAAAGGGAAGGGAAGGGGAGGGAAGGGAAGCAAGAAAGAAATTTGTCATTACTGACGTCACGTAAAAAAAACACAGTCGAGTCTTTTTATAGAAGCAGCAGGTTTGCCGAGTTTAACGACAATTCTGAAAACATAATTTTTGTTGAAAACTGAAATAATCACAGAGTGTTGTGACAAAAAATATAAATAATGATACACAGACGTACACTCACGATCACGAACTTTTTCATTTATAGTATCGCAGCTTCTAAAATTATATATTAATATTATGCTGTAAATCGTCTCTACATTAATAATTCGAGCATATACCACAACCGTTTTGCCGGATTTAAAACTTGAGTTAACATATTGGTCTCCCTTAACATTAGCTCTGAAATAAAGTCTGAGTAAACCCTTGAAGAGTCATGTTGCAATAAGCAAAAGAGCAAACACTCACCTACACTTATCAGATAAAGCAACCTTACTCACTAACTACTGACTAAATGACTGGTAAATGACTAACGACTAAATTCTGGTAGTTCGGTTCCGGATATCCGTGTTAAAAGAACGCAAATAGGAACATACTCGTAAACAAGAGATAGATAATGTCATTTTCAGAATATCTATATAGATAAAGTACTGTTATCGATTTGTAGAGCTAAGCTTGTTGTTACTACTTTAAATAAGTCGAAGAAACTGAATCGCTTACCAGGGTGAAACCTTCCCGCTGTAAAATCATAGTGTCATTCCATACATACACCAAAGAAATCATCGTGGAATTGATTATAATAAGGTTCTAGCGAGTTCGGCGGCTCAGTTTACTCGACTGTAGCAGCCAAGCCCGCTGACGTCGGATTCAGAACGAAAGTACTACTTTTCAACATCTCTTCAAACAATTCAAGCCGTGGTAGCCTAATCATTTGGCATGTGAAGTGGGGTATCGTGCTTTCAAATCCAGCTTAATTTTAATGAGCTTTTTGGTGAAGGATATCATATCATGAGGAAACGCACACATCTGCGATACAATTCAAATTCAAATTTTATTGCATTTCACATTGTAGATACAATACAATACAAAGACTCTTTATTGTACACCAGAAATTGTAAGCGGTACAGAAAACAGATACACAGAGAAAAAAAATTAGGTTAATATAGAGACAAAACGTCTATGAAGATTCCAATCAGCACAATGGGCACGTGGGCTCAAGCCTTCTTATACTGAAAGGAGATATATGCCTAATGGGATGAATACAAAGTATCTTCTGATTATTTTGGAAAATTTCAACAGGTGGTTAAGTTCTTTTTACTGAACACCCCTGTAAATGTTTTCGGGATTGTTTTATTGTGGTTAGCATATGTTTATACGAGTATACATTGATCAGTGTTCAAAATGTGCCGCGTCGAAGGCGATGACTATACTTTTAGCAAAAATTCCGATCAACGTCCTCAAATAAATAAATATCACGAGACACTAGACACCAATTCGTGACATACAACTTTCTTAATTTTTAATACCTTTTTGTTATGCTACGTTACTTTGTCACGAATAAATGATTTCTATTTCTATTTCTATTTCAATTGACCTAGTCTCAAAGTACTTAGCAAAGCTTGTGTTTTGTGTACTAGGCAACGGATAAAAATACTTGAATAGATACTTAAATACATATTATTAAACACCCAAGACTCGAAAAAAAAAACACTCGTATTTTTCATACAAATATCTGTCTCAACCGGGGATCGAACCGTCCCGTCAAGCTTCTTAGTCAGGGTATCTAACCACTGCGTTATCTGGTCGTCATAAATTCCGGAAGAATTTTGAGACCACCTAGATGGGCTGAACCTAGATGACTCCAACTACCCTCGGAAGCCTTGAAGCAGCCTTTACCCTTCATCCTTCCATTTCGCAATGCAAATGCGATCCTACTGCGCAGACGCGGCGCGCACGCACACTCCCCAGACAATCGCACAGATTTACCTTGAATGCCACCATTATGTTGAGACGTGATCGATTTGTCTATAGAATCATGATTTAGGTACGAAGAATATAATACACAAGGGATTACTGATATTAGATGAGAATAGTACATTGTGCATTAAGGGGCGTAAGAAGGGGATTACTAACGAGAGTCTATTAGAAGGCTTTTAATGACTCGAATTTGTAATCCCCTTACGGCCCGTAATACGCACAATGATTTTCATCACATTGCGAGGAAAAAAATGCAAAAAAAATATTTTGTGTCCAAACACTTCACAGCTCAGCAAAAGAAAGTCGCTAAGAAAACAACTGAATAAAATAATGGCTACCCGATACAAGGACAGCTCCGAAAATCGAAGTTCGTATCGTACCGTCCCTATCACTCTCGTATTAAATAATATTAGCATCAGGAAAACGATACGAACTTCGATTTTCAAATTTCCTGATTGTCATTTTTTTCGAGTCGTCTACCATAGATAATACTAAGAACCGTGTTTAGTTTAGAATTCGAATGGTCTTACGGCCAGATTATTCCAACATGCTAAAAAATATTTACTAAAATTATTGCAAAACAATTTGATATTTATAAATTTAAAATATAAAAATAACGAAGTTTCATGAAGCGTGGCAAATTTTTATGGAGTAAAATTGAGTTAAGTATAGCTAAGTTTTAAAGATGTAAATAAAACGTTGGCTGACTTGAAACCTCTTTAGTCTGACTGAAATGACGACCTACTAACTTTTTAAAACTAAAGTCATAACTTCTTTGGGGAGGAAAACTATACGTAAATCCATAATTCCCGCGGGAACAATTGAGGCCATTTTCCTTTAGTATAATGAAAAATAAGTAACATAGCAGCACCGCAGTCCACTGCGGGAAAAATCATCAGAGGTCCTTGCATCTATTTACTTGATTTTAGTTTTTAAATTTTGGTATAAATTGTTAAACTGTGGTGATAAGAGTCATCTGGGGTAAACGTACGCAGCGAGTAAGTGCACGTTTACCTCACATGACTCTAATAAAAAAATCTAAGGACAGATTCTTGGAATTATTTCCCAACAAAATATTATTTGATAATGAGGGTTTTTGTGAGACTATTTATTTATTTTATTTAAAATATGGCTTCTGTCCTATTTACGACAATTTCGCCAGTGTCGAAGTAAGCTCTCTTTGGGAGCGACGTTGCACGGTGATTGTAGTTTTTGCAACTAGATAGTAAAATTCCAGAAACCACGTGGAGACAACTTGCGCATTAAAAAATGTCAGACACGAGAGAAATATATAATTTTGTGATCACTGTTCACTGTTCAGGTTAATCGTTGCATAAAACACTATCAAAATTATACTTCAACTAGCCAAAGAAATCAAAAATACCAAAATTAGATACTGTCTACATCCGCCATGTTCGAATGCCACAAATCGAATCTGTGGGAGACTAGTGTCGTGTCCATTTGTCAACTTTGACATTTCAATCCATTTGTCAAATTTGACAATCACGTTTGAGATTGGTTAATAAATATAACTAAATGAGCCAATCGCAAGCCAGACTGTAACGTCAAATGGATGTCTCTTTTTTTTTCTAGCGATATTTCGCCTGTCAAGAAACCCTGACTTGACCTGAAATGGCTAACAGTTGGGACCTATCAATTCTAATATTTTAATACCATCTATGCTACACGGCTAAACAATAAAATTTATTCTATTCTATTATTTTCTATTCCCTCATTGTGTAAAACAATGATGTATTTTTAATATTTCTTCTGTGGCAAAAAGTCACATTGTCAAATTTGCCAAATAGAGCTGTAATTTTGTAGCAAAAAGGCTTTTACCATTTAAAGCCTTCATTAAAGCGTTTTCAGAGTGATTTAAAAATTGATCCTCACATGTGGCCCTTTTTTGTTTCTTCAATTACTCAATGCCAAAAACGGATTTATATTTTTAATTAAACAAACGTCAAGGTTTACGGATAGGACGGCCTAATCAAGCATCAATAACTTTTTATGCATCTGAATCATGCTGTTTTTACCACCTCTTTTTGCTTAAAATTAGTCGACACCCATCACCACCACCATCACAATTACCATTTTTGTTAGGGTTCTGTAGCCTTACAAGGAATCCTTGAAGTTTCGTCATGTCGGTCCGTCCGCAGCTCAGCATAGAGACTGCTAATACTAGACAGCTAATAATTTTGCATGAGTAGGTAGATTATGACAACCAAGCAAAGCAGTAAGTATTGTTTTTTAAATAAAACTTGTTTAAACTCAAAGTTATCATAATATAATTAAATCTTTAAAAACATTACAGGTTTGCTCAGATTTTTTCAATTTAGGGGCCCATTTCCGAAATCTACAAAAGCTAGAAAATTCTGAAAAAAATCGTAAAAGTATTAGTAAATAATTGAACAGAAATAACACAGCTAAGTAGTTTTTTTTGTTATGTCGATCTAAATTTTATATTTATTTTTTAATTTTTTATTTGCCGCATCTTAGTAGCCCTAACTTTGCCTGTTTTTAAAGTAAATCAGTCGACAATCCATAGGTCTCGCCGTAAGGGACGTGGAAGTCAATGTCCATTATTGTTTGAATCAGGCATCCGTCCCGACAATTACGCCGGTTATTATGATTACGGCTTTAATTGTCAGCTGTCGGGGATAGAGTAGAGCGAAGAAATAGAGGGAATATCTTTATACTCCCTGAATAGTAGCTCCCTGAAATTTAGGAAGTAATAAAAAATGTAGCACGAAGTCTTATTTACGTCTAAGCAAAAGCCAAGTTTTTTTTAAATAAAGTATTAACTTTACGTGGATTTAATGGCGACTAGAATCTCTGGGAAAATCGTTTCTAACTAATATTTTAAGTAAGGAATGTGAGTTTATTTGTTTGTTACGTGTTAACGCAAAAATCACTGAAACGACTTAAACGAAATTTGGTATGGTGATATTTTGAGAGCTGGACATAGGATAGGTCTTATTTTGAAAAATGTATTGTTGTTGCGGGATCATGATAAATGAATTAATTTCAGATGAAATCGCGGGCAGCAGCTAGTAAGATTATAATAAAATACAAAATTTCACTTCGCTGATCCGATAACACACGTGAAAGACAGCTACGCGTGAGACACATACAGGTGGTAGTCGTTACTACACTAGCAAGGCATGTTGTGCACTTCATTGATATATTAAAACGTAACGAAGTATTAATCAATACACGTAATTAATCAATGGAATAAGATTTTATTCCTTTTTCAAAACATCATTTTTATTTATCTTATAATATTCGATATATGTTTATATTATCTTATAATACCTAGCTGTGTACAACTTGCTTCCTACATTAGGTACGTGGAAGATTGCAAATACTTTATTAATGGGGGTAATTTAAAGTTTGCGATAATGCTAATAGACTGATTAGTGATTGTTTCTCTCGCTGATTCAAATGAACGAAAAAAAATTGTTAGTACCTTTTCAAAAAAAGAATCAATTAAAGAGACAAATACTGGCCGTCGCAGCATGGACCCAGATTCTCTTTTGTTACCAGTTTCACTTGATTAAATTCTTCAAGTTTCGAGCGAGAATCAATTGGGCGTGACATTGTGTTTTGTTTCACCGCTCGAGTCGTATGAAGGTTACCTTTTCAGTTCAGAGTCGCAACCACAGAACAGAACAATTCAATTATATGGCAGAAACATTAAAAATTAGTTTTTCATCAAGTTTACCGCTGCACATAGGTATTTTATACCTCTTAAACTACAAATAATTCTCAAGCAAACTTAGCCGTTATAGTTTTCCTTGAAAGTTTGATATACTTACTATCATTCTGAATTTTTTCAAATTTTTCCACCCACCGGTTTCGATTTTAGAGGAAAATTTGCACTTTAAAGTTGAATATTTCGCAAACAAATCACTGAATCGAAAAATTGTCTGAGCAATCCCTTAATAGTTTTAGAATAACTATCCAACGATACCTCACACCATAGGGTTGGATGAGAAAAAAAATCACCCCCACTTTACGTCTATGGGAGGTAACCTAAAAATGTTGTCGGCATAGTTTACATATATATCCGTACAAAAGTACAGCTTTCTAGCATTGATAGTCCCTGAGCAAAGCCGCGGACGGACAGACAGACACACATGGCGAAACTATAAGGGTTCCGTTTTTGCCATTTTGGCTCCAGAACCCTAAAAAAGCGATTCAAGCTTTGACAAGCTGGTGAAGGCTCATAAAATAACAAACGTCAGTTATTTGTTTTTGAGTGTTGCGGATGTTTACTCCAAGTTACTCTATGGCGGAGGCCTGATCTCCGTACCAGTTAACTTATGACCCGCCGGGTCTGTGAGTAATCCTGAGTAATTGGTGCCGCCCTGCGCTGAGGTGTTTAACTTGCGATCTGATAATTCAACGTACCGGCATGATGAATAAATCATACGCTTTTGATTGTTATCTTGTGCAGTTGATTGGACATGTTAATTGTGCAAAATGTTATTATCAAACATCGATTGTAGAAATAAACACTTTTTTAACAATTGATTTGCCTTAAAAATAACACCTAAATTTGATTGATTTTCATTGGTTTTCCCGTAACCGTATAGGTCTTCGTGACACTAGAAAAGGACTCGATAGGAGTTTGCTAATATCGTTCGGAGCTCGAAACAAAAGATCGATTTGCTTTTTCTTTCTCATTTGAATCTTCAGGAAAACGAAAACAAATCCGACGAATCCCGAATGACGTACATTTTAGTGTACCTACTGTAAAATTGATTAACGCGATCTTATCCAATCTCGCCATTGATTTTATAGATGTACTGAAAATTTTTTTTCAACGTATTTTGTTTTCAACTAGCTTAGGTACTGAAGCTAATTGAGAAAGCAAGAGAAATACGAATTTATTCGACAAAATATTTTGGAAAGTATTATTCACTAAGATCGTTAGTAGGTTTGATCGTTGACTGACCTAATGCACACGTTTGAACGTGCCATGTGCATGCCCTAAAAATAATTATTCAATTAGACACGAACTGAAATAGAAGCATGTAAACCAAACACACGCGTTCGATTTCCAAATTCAAAATTCATATTTTCGAACTTTTACTATACTATTCCTTCATGTATCCTTCAAGTGTTCAGTCAGTTCATATCAACTTGGAATGTATCGATGAGCCAGAAGCATTCGAGGAATCTGCCTCAAACAAAGCAGCGGTGTACGTTCATTTGATTCCGGCTAGCGTATCTTATCGGTTATCGTGTAGAGTACGTAAACAGCAGGGCTACTACGAAACTCGAAGTACCGTCCCGCTCGCTCTCGTATTAAACAGTATAAGTGTCAGAGGGACCGCACGACACGAACTTCGATGACGTGATCTCATCCAGTGAAATTAAGCTTGTTTTTGATCCGTTTAGTTTTGAAAGAAAGAAAGAAAAACATTTATTCGTGATCATAAAAACAACAAAAGAAAAATAAAAATGGAAACCGAGACAGATTGTCACGAAATGGTCCCAACTCAGTATGTTGTCAACCTTGCAGCCGACCTGATCTTCCGTTGGAACCATAAGTAAAATTAATCTGCACCGTGTTCCGTTTTAGAAAAGAACGAAACTTAGAGATACGGCGCATTCTTCTTGGCAATGAAGGTCTTTCCGAAAGCGCTGGTAGTTTAAAAAATGACGTGTAAAATGCCCATATTTACTGAATAAATGATTTGAATTTGGAAAAAATTTGAAATTTCAGAACTGGGTTTAGTCTTGAATTTTGTACAGTTATTCACAACACAACCTCAATGAAGACTACGATATAAATTTTGGAAATTTCCAGGGGAATTTTGTAAAATCCCGAAAATTTCAATTGCAACTACCAGACCGAATAGTTTACGCGTGCGAAGCCGCGGGTAAAAGCTAGTGCTATAATAATTTATATACTTTCCCATTTAACGGATTACCTAGTTCTACTTTGTTTTGGATTCCATGGGTGTCGTAAAAGGCGACCAAAGGACCTAATGTGAGAGTAGACATCAGCGCTTTCTACTATTGAGAACTACGAACTCCGGACTCCATCTCTGCGGGTTGGAAGGCCACAGTATTTCCCCAAGAAAGTCATTATGATGGTTCACTACTGATCCTCATTCAATGACCGCCACCACTCTGTCAAGATTGTAGCGACTAGAGAGATTTTAAAAGTACAAGCGCAATGAGCTCTAGACTTCAAGAAGAAAAGAACATTTTATGGTTAGGTTACTTGCACTCTCGTACGATGATCGGAAGTCCAGATTACAAAAATAACATACCGGAAATGAATCACGAGATAAGCAAAGATAATAAACTACCGTAATTAAATGTTTTGCGTGATCTAAGAATAACGTTGACCTGAATAACAAGATAAGGTCACACCCTCCACAACGTTAAAACAATACATAATACAGTACAGAATCCACATTGCATTGCATGCTCATTGGGGGATGCCTGCCTATCTATGTCCAACAGTGGACTGCTATAGGCCGATGATAATAATGAGTACAGAATGTACATTATTCACCTTCCACCAATTATCGGATTCAACCGCCTGACGTTTGATTGTAATTCTAGGACTATTCAATTTGAATAAAACAAATAAACAAAAACCTTGGGACAGTGCACACCTCAATAGGTGCCTAATACCTAGTCCTAAACTAAGCAAAGCTTGTGCTAACCGAATAAACATGCCTACATGTACAAGTACATTTAATATTTACGACTCTTAGCTCATTCATTAATATCATTATTCATTACCTATACATTACAAACGCCCGATTTCCCAGGTTTTCTAGCTTCATAGTCAGGATCCTTAACAACGAAGGCTGTCCGCTCGTTAAATTTGTCAAAATAAATGAATCTCTTTATCTCCAGGTCCTGAACATCATAATCCTCGTTCTATACCGCACGGGCTACAATGGCGAGTTCCTCGGCGTGGGAGGCACCTGGAACCTCAACGAGGAAAAGAACCCTGACGCCGAGATCGTGGCCTCTGGAGTCATCGTTGGGTACCTCATCTACACCCTTGTACAGTGCATCACCTATCTGTTCGGAACTACTGAGCATAAGAGGTAAAACTTTAATTCGAATTTCCGAATAAAAATACTTACTAATTACATTTTTAGTTCCCGTCTATCTGATCTAGACTTCACAAAGTTTATTGAGACCTTGAAAGTACTTTCTTGCGTCTGTTTTTCAAATTAGGTTACAAGGTAAACACACCCGTAGGTATCCTTTAGGTAGGATCTATACCTAGAAAACTTATTTTCACTGTATGTAGGGAAAAATATAATATGAAACTTCATAATCATAACCGATTCTAAAAATTCTTTCACTTGTAGAACCTGTAGATACAAACAACAATATAGCGCCACTACTTTTAATAAAACTTGTAGGTACCTCAAAACCGATTTTTTTCTGAGTGAACTTTGTGAACATTATTTCAGAGTTCAATTTTGTTGACGTATTGATGTAAGATACGAGATTTGTTCAAACTAGTGATGATACTTATCTTAATATTCCGGGAAAATGACATTTTACCGCGAGACAGACGAAGTTACAGGTGGCAGCTACACAGAAACATTAGTTATAAATAAATATTCTCATTTTCTTCCCTTGTATGATTCATTTCACTTCACCCAAAATTTGCAAATGAATATTAATACTACATATATACTTGTTCAGACAGTCCTGCACAATCAGTGAAAGAGCAAACATTAGCGGGTTCTCCATTTTAGGGACTATAAAGTGCTGTTGTCCTTATTATGGTAAACAATAAGTAATGGAACAAGATACTGATTCAACATAAACTAACCGCTTTCCTGATTAGTCAACAGGACTGTGTGTATAGGCATAAACATTGCATCTCACATCTCATCTCATTGCACTGTTGCATCTCACATCTCATCTCATTGCACTGTTGCATCTCATAGCGGTATGTCTTATCGGACATTTTTACAAATTCCAGTCAGTGCTTGCATTCATTTGAGATTTTTGTGTTTGAGTATTAGTGATTCATAGCAACACAAAATCACGTTCATTGGGTTATTTTTAAAATTGCGGTCGAATCGATCACCTTGCATTTCTATAAGCACTTTTGCAGGGATATCTGCGGTTCCTTTGTATGTAGGCGATCACGGATTCACGGTAAATAAAGTGTCCGTGATACATGAAAGCGTCTGATTCAAATACGAAAAGAATGACTGACTATTAATCATTTTTAACCACTAGGATTTATGCCATCAAACTAAACCTGGTTTGCTAATGTCGTTCGATACTCGAATCTAAATATTATTTTCTTTCATTCTCGTTTGAATCTTCAGGAAACCAAGAAAAACGATTTTACATTCTACATAGTTGTAATGTACACCGTGGTGACGACACAATAAAGAAATCTAGAGGTAGAGAGGGTTAGATTTTTGTAGCTTGTTGTAAAACTATCTCTTACTCAACGATGTCCCCCAAAAAATAGAGCTACACTTTTTTTTAATTACACTATACACGTATCCTCTATATTTCCAGGGCTCTGTCGGAGATCGTGATGAACTTCGTGGGGGTGTTCCTGTGGATTGCTGTGGGTGCTGTTGCGCTGCACTACTGGGGGGGTTACCAAGGCGAGCACCAGTACCAGTTCGTGTTCGCTGAGAAACAGGTATGGGGAAGTGTTCAGGGATCTTGATCTTAGAAAGAGCATCTGCCATCTTGAGCAATACGTTGGCATCGCCGCGTCAATTTTTTTAAAAAGCTTCGCGCTCTTGGCGCTTCTAGCCAAACGAGGAAATGGAATAAGATATGAAAATACCAATTCTATTGGTATCTTAAGCAATGTGATTATTTTCTTTCTCCAAAGTAATCATTTCTTAGCCATTTTATTTTAACCCCTGACGCCTCCTCACGCAAAAAGAGGAATGTTATAAGTTTGATGGCAATTCCTGTCTTTCTGTGTTCTAAGTTTGACAAGACTAATCGCAACTTCGCCAGTTTGTGTATGATTTAGCAGGTTGAGATAATTATGTATGATAACAGTTAGTTGTCACACGAACTTATCTCGTTTTTACTTGACCTAATTTCACCCCAAATGTGAGCGAGCGCTCTCATATTATGTATAATAATGATCCTGTAATTTATAGCTTCCTATTTTTTTTTCTGATTAACTCTATATTAGACATTTACAATATACTGTTTAGAAACAATAATAATAGTAATATAAGATTAATAGCAAACTTGCGAAGCAATTCAATGGTGCGTGTGAAGTTCCCAATCCGCACTGGGCCCGCGTGGGAACTACGGCCCAAGCCCTCTTGTTCTGAGAGGAGGCCTGTGCCCAGCAGTGGGACGTATATAGGCTGGGATGATGATGATGATGATGAAGATTAATAGTGTGTACAAATTGTGTATATTATAGATTGTCACTTTGCAATTAATCATAAAAAATGTACTTCATGCATCTAATTACATATTGTATCTACCAACAATTTGTTGGGATGTAGCATCATTTAATGTAGATGTAGATCTTTTAAACCACCACATTGTTTCCCCAATAAAGTCGTCATGAAGGTTTGGTAGCGAACTGACTCTACAACCACTGTTAAAAGTATAACGATCTAGAAGACGATAAAAATTTTGTACCATGCTCAACTGTCTTCTATTTTTTTATAAATGTATTTTTAATGACACGACAGCGAAGAAGCGCCATTTTAAGACCGACCCTTTTTCTTTAATTGCAGGTGGGCCTAGCAGTCGGTGCTCTATGCGTCATCCAGGGAGCAGTGTATCTTCTAGACACCGCACTTTCCGTCATACACTTCACGAAGGAAATGTAAACATGCACAATAGACATAATAGCGCAGCCACATTCATGTAACACCGTGAATTCCATTGAACTACGACTTTGACGTCAAGTGCACAGGTGTGGTCACCGCATAACATTATACTGTATTAACAAATAGTTTAAGAGTTTTACAGATGTAAACATTTTTGATGATGATGAGATGATGATGTGAGCCCTATGTCCCTAGTGAGGGATAACAGGATCACATCATCATCTCATCATCATCAAACATTTTTGTAAGGTGCCATTTTTCATTTGTATCTTTATTATTTAATTTCCACATCCAACATAGATTTTTTTTATTTTCTTGAAACCGCATTAAATATACTGATCGACTTATTATTTAAAGCTCTCCTTTATACTTATCAATTATTTCCCACCTATTTCTATTTAGCAGATTTCTTGTTGAGAAATGTGTAATTTCTTAGTTTAAGGGGCTGTTTCACCATCCATTGATTAGTGTTAATTGGCGTTTAGGTGTGATGCCGTCTTTATTTGTTTTGTTCGAATAGACGGAGACGGCATCACATTTAACCGTCGGTTAACGCTAATCAATGGATGGTGAAACAGCCCCTAAATGAAATAAGTTACATTTCTGAATGTGTTTTTTATGTAGGTAGGTACATTTATTTTGTATCGTAATGTAAGTGCTATTTAGTACCTATTTTGAAATAAACGTAATTAAAATAAAAGAGTTTTTTTTTATAAGACCAACGTAGATATAACTTAAGTTCAAATACTCCTATTCATACAGCATTACTATGAAAAATAAATCAATATTATATTTATAAGACATTGTGTAACTACAGTAAAAACAACTGCATTACACGTAATATCAAAAACAAGAAAGTGACTCTCCCTTTTCTGTTCTATTTTCACGACGAAAGTTCAATCGATCGGCGGAAAATTGGCACAAGTTGAGCCACAGCCACAGAGGATTGCATTGAGGATTGAATTGATTTACTACAATAGCTTTTATTACAAGAGAGAGAATCTAGTACAGTAGTACTACTAAGCTAGTAGTAGTTAGTAGTGGAAAGACAGCTAACCGTTGAGAGAGAATTAGTCCTCGAGTGGCGACCACGAAACGGAAGATGAAGCGCTGGCAGGCCTCATACTAGATGGACTAACGACACCGTGAAAGTTGCGGGTAACCAGTGGATTGCAATGTTTGTGATTGTTCAGCAGTGGACGTCTTCTGGCTGATGAAGATGTTGATGATGTAACAAAGCTTTTCAGCATTTCATTCTTTAAACAGTTTATTAAATAACTAGATCTACCAAGTTTCATCTCGTCTCACAGCAATTAATGGCAGACATAAATGGGTAATATAATTAAGGGTCAATGCAAGTGCCAATTAAGAGGTCAAAAGGTGTCCCGTAGTCGGACCAGGACATAGTCTCTTTGAGTCAGTTGATCTATCTGCTTGCTACTAAGCACCCGATTTTTCTAAACGATAGAAAAAGGTTTATATATTCGATTTTTTGTGTTGTGTTCGATTATTAATTAAAAGTGGAGTGTATTTATACTGGAGGCTTGGTGACTATATCGCCTGGTGCCAGAGAATTCTTTTGGGAAGTCGAAAAAGCCGCCAAAATTGCTCCACTAACAGATACCGTGAGTTATTTTTTATTTAACAGACAATGTTAACAACCGAATTGAGTTGTGACCCACTATGGAAACCTTTTCGTACACACAGTGAAATCGGATTACTTACTGATAATAAATGGGACTGTTTGTAATTGCTACAATCTACGTACCTACATTGTACGACGTACAATCTATTTAAGAGCAAGAAATAGAATCGGCTGCCTCTCATCCCGAAACAAAATCAGATTTTTTAGGTATTTTGAATAAATAACGTAATACATTTTTCTACCATTTCTATAGGCTTTCTAAAGGTTATGTAGACTAGGTCAAAAAATTAACAATAAAAATATTTAAGTATTCGTCATATTTAGACTGAACTTAATGACACATATCGTACTTCCCGACTCATCAAAAATTTACATACAATGCCAAACATTCTCTAGTAAGTACACGCTTTTAACCGAGCGTGTGTGGAACGTACCTTTGTATACATAATAATAAGGAACGATGTAAAAAAAACAGCCAAGTACGAGTCGGACTCGCGCATTGAAGATTCCGTACAAATTTGTAGGTATCTATGAATATCCAGTGTTAACATTTTGCGTGTGGTTTCATTTTATAGTTACTGTCATTTTTCAGACTTTTCTTATGGGTTGTGCTACCTTCATGGCAAATTTCAAGTTCCTAAAGATTTTTCAGCTACCTACGGCAATTTGTATGGAAACACCTATTTTAATGACTGTATCTTTTGCTTGGACTTGAAAATTTGAATTTTACATTGCTCCAAGGGGTAGAAAACTTGAGTATTTGAATTTTAGCTTGTTATTTCCACGCGTTGCTGAGATAAAGGGTCTTGATAGACGGACAAGAAAGTGATCATATAAAGGTTCCGCTTTTATTTAGTTTGAGGTACGGAACCCAAAAAAGAAGAAATGAAACAAATGATTTAGATTTCGGAATTTCTTAACAATGTCTCGTTTGTTTCTGTAAAGTTTTTACTTTATTGGATAACACGAGTTAAAGCTAAATCTGACACCGTGTTGGCGTTTGCAAATGCAAACAAAAATGATCTAAAGCTTGGTGCAGTTATTTTAAAGCGCGGAGGTATATTTCAGATATTTTTACGCAAGATTTCGAGTTTCGAAATAAACATTCTAGCTACCAACTATTCCTATTATTTGTAAATCAAAATAATTATATTACTTACTGAATCAGGCCCATATCAATGAGCTATAAGTACTATAAACAATTACCTACTTTGCTCACCCGCGACCTAAAGCCCTACCTGGGGACATATCACATATCTGAAATGAGATTCTGAATATCAAAAATTTATATATAAAGATAAAAAGTCGACGATCAAAATATGGAAAGTAGGTTAGGTTAGGTTCGATATTTTGACCGTCGATATTTTAATTATCGATATTCAGATACGTGCCCCCCTACCTACCTATTTTACCTGAGTCGCATATGAGCAAAGTAATTGTTTTTAGTTCCGTCAAATAAAGCGAAGCTTTATTTCTATTTATTTTCACCAGAATGCACGGTATCTGATTGTAAGTAGCCAGTATCATTTAGTAAGGCGTGCTGCACATTACCCGCAACGCTGCACCGCGACTATACAGTGTTGTTCGCCGATGCGGCGCTGACCTACTGGGTGTAACATCACACACAATACTATGACTGTTGATGAGTAGCAAAATGTAACAGTGGAACTAAGGAGTTCTTGATACAAGAGACAAGAGATTACTAAGAAAATAAAAACATAATATGTCAATAGAAACCTACGAGTTTCCGTGCACAGGACGGACTTTTTTGAATTGCGAACACGGCAATTGCTTTGGAGAAAAAATAGGTTTTAGGCTATTCAAGGCGAGAATTAATTGGCTGTTATTGAACTGATAGCTCAATACATCTTCGGCCTCATCTGTATTTACGAATTACCATCATCAAGCAAAACAAATAGCAATCACTGGTCAATTTTAAATAAAAATAAAAACCTAAATCAAGTTTATTAGCCAAAACATAAGCAACATCGCCCTGTCTTTAAAGATTTCTTCATTAGTGAAACTGCATTAACAGTACCCATAGATACTGACGGTAAGCAGTAAACAAATCGTTACTACCATAAGACAACGGATCAGCAAAGTGGGCCAACAGCTCTATTAGTGAGCTGACGAGTAACGGAACGCTAAGCAGCGTATGCGATGGACAGTCAACTACTAGTAACACAGTAAGTCATGGTTATTGCAGTCATGACAAGCAGGGTATGTTAGATTTGTAAAGATAGGCCACAACAGAGCGATCTTTCTTCAGGCTTGGGGACCGAAATCCGAAGGATGAGTCGGATTGGTAATTATGCAACCGAGTTGACAAATTTTGACAGCGTGATGTAGAATGTTGCAGTTGTTCTATTTGATGACTAGGTGGTGCTAGGGTTGGTTGGTATAGTGTCGGTAGTATGGAGTACAGACTATATCTTCGCTTAATATCAGGCGAGATTGTGCAAGCCTTGTTTTCGTGCATTGAAGTACAAGTTTTCCTTATATTATGCATTATGTACTTAGATGAAAATAAGCAATTCCTATTTAATTCTGGGTAAACATAATCAGGATTAGAATAACTACGAGAGTTAGCATAGTTCGCATGATTTATGTTTCTATTTTAAATATATATGAGCAGAATTAGTAGCCAAATATTTTTTAATTTGCTTCCCGCAATGAGTTTAAGTGTGTCTTGTTTAGAACGATACAATATTATAATTTTAGGTTACATTTCCACGCATAATGTGCCGATTACTGAGATAGTTCTAAGTAGGTATACTGTCTTAAATATTGTTACTCTGGCTTAAGCTTCCGATTGGTGTCAAATGTAGTTAATTGGTGTAGGTATGTCGTAATTTTACTGATTAGTAAAGGGATCAGGTGACAATGAGTGGAAAGGTGTCGAACTTGGCACAAAGAAGGTTTTAATGGGTTTTCAAAAGCTTATGTTAGCACATGTATATAGACACTAGAAGTGACATTATCGTAACCAGTTTGTACGTAAATCTGTCATCTGTTAGTGTATTAGTTTAGACGACCAGATGGCCTTGTGGTTAGAGAACCTGACTACGAAGCTTGAGGTCCCGGGTTCGATTCCCGTATGGGGGCAGATATTTGTATGAAAAATACGAATGTTTGTTCTCGGGTCTTGGGTGTTTAATATGTATTTAAGTAAGTATCTATTTATATAATTATATTTATCCGTTGCTTAGTAGGTACCCATAACACAAGCTTTGCTAGGCTTACTTTGGGACTAGGTCAATTGGTGTGAATTGTCCCGTGATATTTATATTTATTTATTTATTAGTTAGTTTTCTATTTAATCTGCTTTATAAAATTCCGCTTGAGTGAAACAAAGTTATCACTCTATCGGTAATACATTGTCGTTGTGGGCCCGTGATAGTCAAAATAGAATAACGAGTAGACATACTTAATATATTATCTATAATAAAACAGGACTTGTTCTATTACTAAGGCCGCTGGAAAAATTACAAAATGCATCGCTTAAAGTCAAAGCTAATGTTAAAATATCTTTATTCGATTTAGGCTTTAACATAAACACTTATGAAAATGAACAATCTAACACTTATAACGATGACTCCATAGAAGTTTTACTATGAGACGATAGATCAGTAAATTTTCGGCTAGCTTAATTTTATAGAAGACAACATCGTCAACATCTTTCTGAATCAATGAATCAATTCAATGCATATATAATTAAAACAGAATACAAATCGTGTAGGTTAACAACAAAAACATTGAAGCCAAATGATGGTATAAAACCATGAAAGAAAAAAAATAACTAAGGCATTACTTTTGGTCGCAGGACCACGACGGGAAAGGAGACAACCCCGAACCGTCAGAATGTATAGACACGGCCAAGTTCCTGAGGGACGTAGTCGATAACATGGAACTGACAGAGAGCGACTACGAATCAGAAACGACTACAGAACAAATGGCCAGTGACACATCCCAGTCACGGGAAACTCAAGTTAAGAGGGTAAGCCTAGTTTATAAACAAGAAAAGATAATATAAATAGCTAAAGTAAGTAGTCCTTTACAGCCTTATAAAGACTTAAGTCACTAAAAAAAAAACAATCGGGTTTCGTGCGGGATGAAATCAGAAATAAAGCGATTAAAGTAAGTAATATAGCTCGAAGAATCGGCAAATCAGTTAAGTATCAGTAGACGTTTAGTGGACTGATGATCTGGTGAGATCGTAAGAATTCTAATGGATGCGGGCGATAGTGGACACCAGATGTTGTGGCGTCGAGGAAAGCATACTTACATGTCCAACAGTCGATGACGATAACGATGACAAAGATGAAATAAAGTAACTATCGACAAAAATAAATATAAATTACTACAGAAAAAAGTAGTATTGCTAACATGAGCGAAAACGGTAAGCGTAATTTTAAAAGACATTAATTTAGTACTTATTCAAAAGTCGATACATCGCATCACCGAATGAAATGAAGACTACAGCTGAAGAAGCGGAAACGTAAGCATAATTCTAAGTAGTGACAGAAGCATTAGTAATGTTTGGATGACCGAAGTATTACCAAAAAAATGCTAAATATGGAACCGGAAGACTACAAAATCATCCAGGGATCTATCGAATTTCAAATGTGATTCTAATTAACGTAAAATTAACGTAATTTACGGGCTAAATAAACTTTATGTCTTCAAATCAAGTGTACGAGTACCTACTTATCAAGAGGCCATGTTGGATATCGTGGGGACGTTCGTCGTATTGGCTCAGCATAAAATACGAGTGTATTTTATGGGAAGAGCTCGCATTTTGGCAATTATAACACCCCTCTTTTTGCGTCGGGGGTTAAAAATAACATAATGGTACTTAAAAGTGTCCCCCCTATTGGGCAAGTAACAAGCATATTAAAAAAAAACAGCCATAGATAATGCAGAACTGATTTACAATTTGGTAGCGGTCACGCAGTGTGAAGGAATGCGAAGACATGCCGCGCTGCGTTGTGTAGCTCTCTCTTGGGAACTGTTTTTCTTATAAATATTTCCGTTACCTAACGATAGTAAGCATGGAAAGAAAAGTTTCGAGTTTCTCTTTGTTTTAGAGTTCATTTGATTTTAGAGATTTCGTATCAAATTCGTAGTATTTTATTATTATTATTAGCCAGTTCTTTATCATACAGAGGAAATAAATGCAAAAAATGTACAATTTGGTATAAGTGTAGCTGTATGCTCGAAAACCTACCATAGGGCTACTTTAAAACCCAGAGACAATAAGAAAAATCATGAACTAAAGTGCAACAAACGTGATAATTACTAGACCAGCCACGTTTTTTTTTAATTTAATGAAAAATATGCGATTTTGAAAAATATAAACAACAAACATCACGCCTGTATTCCCAAATGGGGTAGGCAGAGCACACGAAACGTTACCGCTTCGGAGCCACTTTTAGCAATAATAGGTTTAAAGTTTGACAAAAAAAGGTACAATAAATGTTATTACTGAGGAATACCTACTAAGCGAGATAAAATAACCCCATCATTACCATAAAACTTTTGCTTATCTCAATCTCCCGTTACCAACGCATTGCGTGTTTATTAAAACTAGGATAGTGTGTCATAGACAAATAGGTCGCGGGTAGCAACCTTTGTAAACGCACCCCGGGTCGCAGGAACTTTGGCGCCAAAACGGCGACAGCATGGCGGCGCCGGGGCGGGAGACGAACGATCAATTCTTTATAGAGATGTATAAATAGTATAGGTAACCTACATAAACAGAGAAAGCGAAAGGGGACGGGAGAAATTATCCTAGTATTTCTTAGGTGTTATGTTTTAAAAGAAAATCCAATATCAACTAAGTACCTAACTAATCATATCATGTTAGTTTTTCAGTTAATGATACTCGCATTAGTAAAGCTCAGTTTAGTATACTGAGCGGCAAAAAGTCTGGCCCTCAAATATATACAGAAGTAGGTAATTTTGTATGTAGAGTGGGCCAAATTTTGTGCCGCTGAGTATATTTAAAAGGGGCACCTTGTGGAATGTCTTTGTGATTTATTTATTTAAGTATTTTAAGTAAAGTAGATATACTTAGTTACTTACCCTTTTTTAGAGATAATTTATGTGTATATTTTACGCCTAAATGTAAAATGATTCAGCCTGCACAGCCTGATACAATTTAAACGACTTCCTTCTATTTGAAGGTCACGAATTCGTCAATTTGAAAAAGGAACAAAAAGAAAAACGAAACACAGCCGTGAAGTGTCAACGCGGGTAGACATGCGTGATCATAGAAAACGATTCTAACAATTTCACACTTGTAACTTCTTACCACATTGCATTAGGATACAATTTTGAGCGAATCTTCGTTTTACTTCCTTGGTAGAAGTAGGTACATCGACAAACTTAGTGAGACCGGTGGAAAATTTTGGAACTAGGGACAATTAATGTGCAAGCTTGGAGTTTCGTTGACGACTGCGCCACCGTGGCAGGGACAGGTAAGTTGGTAGTTCAACAGTCGGCTAACAATGGGCAGTGTTATACTGGCGTTTAGTCGTGTTACAAAGAGGTATTGTTCATATAACACCTACGAGCTATAAAACATCCCACGTATAGCCTAATATTTCAATTTTTATGCAATGCCGTGCCTGAAGCTAAAACGAATTGACGGAGGAAAATAAATCTAAACAAATACGTGGAAGTCAAACGTGTCAATTTTCATAAATTAAAGGGTTTGTTTGCGTTCTAAACTCGAAGCGGGTATTGTAGATTAATTCCTTTGCAACTTTGTGTTAAAAGTAAAAAAAAAGCTACTTATAGACCTACATATTTCTAAAATAATTCAATTCTTCAATTTTGCAAAGGCTAAATTATAATGATTAAAAATTAATAATTATAATATTTAAGTCCCATAAAATTACTTGTGATTCGATATAATATTCATGAATCATTTAATGAGTGTATTCAATAAGGTAAATAATGATTTATTTACTACTTACTCACACACTTTGACGCATTATTTCAAGAGCAAAGTCGATCTTTGCGAGAAAAATTATGTTTATTGAAAACACTAAATATTTATGAATCATCTTTATACAGAGAAAACGGCTAAGCATCTACCCAATATTTTGTTATTAAAGGAATGTCCTTATTATTTGCCATTTCGCCGTTTAACAATAGCGGAAGATAGGTACTTCTCGAACTTTTTTGCCCCACGTGTATTTTGTAAACAAACAAACAAAAAAAAAGTGTTGTAATAAAATAATAACTACCTATTATACAAAGTTTAAGTTCATTAGGGTTCCGTAGCCAAAATGGAAAAAAGGAACCCTTATAGTTTCGCCATGTCTGTCTGTCTGTCCGACCGCGGCTTTGCTCAGGGACTATCAATGCTAGAAAGCTGTAATTTTGCACGAATATATAAATAATGTAAGCTATGCCGACAAAATGGTACAATACAAAATTCAAAAAAATATTTTTGGAGTACCTCCCATAGACGTAAAGTGGCGGTGATTTTTTTCTCACCCAACCTTATAGTGTGGGGTATCGTTGGATTTCTCGATTCAGTGATTTGTTTGCAAAATATTCAACTTTAAAGTGCGATTTTTCATTAAAATCGAGCGTCCCGCCCCCCTAAAATCTAAACCGATGGGTGGAAAAATTCAGGATGATAGTAAGTATATCAAACTTACAAGAAAAACTATAACGGTTAAGTTTTCTTGAGAATTATTAGTATTTTGTTTAAGAGTAAATAGTAGCCTAAGGTATAAAATATACCTAAACTTGGGACTATTCCGTACAAAATACGAAATCCTTAGAAAATATTACTTAATTTTTTCGTAATTGTTACGGAACCCTATTTTGGGCGTGTCCGACACGCTTTTGGCCGGTTTTTTTTATTTGTGTCCATTGTCAATCATATACGATATCACAGCAGAACCAATTTGAAAATGCCTTAAATTCAAAATGTTTTTCCTTTATTTTAGAATTTGCACTTCAGTCAATAAGGTCTAAATTTAATAAAAACTTATTACATTCTGTAAGAACGTGCGCGCGCATATGCAGTTATGCCGCTTGTAGACCGGAAAACACTAGAAAGTGGCTTTTCAATTTTCAAATAACTCCATAATAAGCGATCTGGCTGGATGGACGATTCTTTGCAGTTGTGGCAATTTAAAAATAAACCTGTTGTTCTTTTTCACCGTCACGTCATGTTTAAGCAGTCTATTTTTTGCATCAATAAGTGCTTTGAAATTTTACATAATTTGTATTGTAGGTAATTTTGTTATTAAAATTTAAATGTTACCCTACTTCAAATGCGAATAAAAAATTAGATTATGAAATTAGCTATCGAAGAAAAACAAAACACGGTTTGTATGCGAGGAACATCATTATCGATAAATGTAGAGAAAAAAAACATACAGTTGAATTGGATACCCCTTTTTATCAGATGACATCTGCGATAAAAAAAAGGTTCGGCGTAAATTGTTTCTTGAATTATTGCTATTTAATACAAAAATAGCCATCTATTATAACCTTGTCCTAAAATAAAATTTGTTCATAAACTACAACTACCTATTAGGTAAACCCGGAAAGTAACTATTTGAATAAATTAACAAATAATGATTCTGTTTACGTACCTACATAAAGACCTTAATACGAGTATATACCTAAAAAAATATTTACGAAGGCTCTAGGAACTGTTATATTTATTTAACCGACAGCAAAAAATAAAACAGTTTCATGTTTTAACGCACGGCTGCTCGCAGAATAAGGCATAACAATATTACCTATTATAAAAAACAAATCCATTCAGAAAAATTATGAAGAAAATGTAACGTACGCATTTGCCTAAAAATGACGATTAAATACAAAGAGCTTTAGTCATTTTATCACGAAGTTCAGTTCAGTTTAACGAAGTCACGCTAATGGTAAACATTGGGAATAGCTTATTAAATAAAATCAATGCTAAATCTAGTGGTCAAGAAAACTATAATAAATAAGAAATGGTGCACAAGCAAAGTAGCTTAAACCGAATGTGTGTCAAATGCAGGAGACTATATAAATTTTCTTTTGTACAATAAAGAGTTTACATACATACATACATACATACTATATAATTGGAAATCTAGGATCAGTGTTATTGCAGGTATTGCCAAGCGACGAATCGAATGTAATTTTAATTTATTTTATTACTAAGATAATTTATGATAGTCGACGTGAAATGAGCTGGCATTTATAGTACGTAGAAAGCGACTAATTATAAAAATAAGACGATTGACATTACCCTTGGCTTTCTCGCTAGTGATGATAATGATAACCATCTGATCATAGTGGCATAATGGCACCGCGTTATTGCACATTTTATTTTCGAATTAAGAAAAAAACACATGTATCAACATCTTCAGCCAGCATCAGCTGACTATAGAGAGAATATAGAGACGTCAAAAGTTGGCTAGAAATATTTAAAGGTGTTAGATAGGATAAACTCTATTTGGCGCCATGTAGGTAGACAATATAATATAAACAATTACTAAAAGACCCCCGTTCCGGGTCGTACTTGGTCCAGCGGGTCTCGTTGGCCGTACAACGAGGCAATGCCGCTGGGGTGATGGGTACGTTTGGGCCAAGTACGATTCGGACGGGTCTGGAGTAGTTTTTATTTTATTTATTACTATTAATTATTTTTTTCTCATTACTAAAAGTAGTTTTTAAGATTCCTATCAAATGAAAAACAGTCAGCCAAGAAAATTAACTTGCTTGTTTATTATGTACTTATTTAATTGGATAGTAGGCCATTCAGCCGTAAAAAATACGGTTTACGGTTTTAATGTTTTTGTTGACATGCATATAATTTTTTAAAGCTGACATTAAGTACAAATAATTGTTTCGTAACATACATATGGGCATCTTAATGACGCACAGAATACACTAGAACAAACACTCTACTCGTACGGGTAAATATACATGAAATAAAACAGTCCTCTATAAAATCGAAACCAACCATCAAGTTCCATTAGGATACAATTAAATATTTCTCAACAACCATCTGGGACAACTCTAATACGCGATGATAAGCGATCAAGATGATTGCAAGCTTCGCATAAATCAATCAGAGAGCGAAACTTTAGTTTAAAAATGAATGAAAGTTTACTACTACGGTACTACGCTACGCGCGTCGACCATTAACGCGAGATCCACGTTCCCTCCGCCTGTTTACACAAAATGGGTTAATAAAGGGGGAGTTGTCGAAGTATCCAGAGGTCTTTCCTTTAGTTCTAATGAAGCATAGAGGCGCAGTGTTTGTGGGTGAAGCGATAGTCGCTCTGCAACGGACGCCAAACGCACTCGTATCCGCTGTTGTGAACGCAACACGAAGCTTCGCGCGTTTTTAAAATTTAAATTTTCAAACTTCGAGTGCAAGTGTTTTGAGACGGTTGGAAAAGTGACTGGTGATATTGAATTCGGCGGCAGGGTTTTCATTTGGTAAGAATTGTTTTGTTTATTTAATAACTACCTACGTAATTTATTTTAAATTTAATTTAATGTAAAAAAAATAAGTTTTTATTCATTATTTCATACTTCTTGTGAATTATTTTTTTACCTCCTTCTAAACTTTAAATGTTAATTTATCTACAGTAAAAAAAACGTAGTTTAAAAACATTGATAATATAATCAAGTACTATTACTAATGGAACATAAAAAATATAAAACAATCATGAAGGCCGTCATATTTACATAGATTACAGTAAAATTATTAATATCTACATAGATTTTAACTAAACCACGCAGTAGAACAGTATAATGACAATGCTCGTGAACACAAATACAGGTAAGCAAAGCAAGTACTGTGTGAACATAACAGTAAAATCATTTCAACGCATGTCACGTCCACATTAAGGGCCCGCCATTAAATTTAGTTCAAGCAAAGTGGTTTTGAAGACAACAAAAACCATAATGATTTGAAAACAATCATAATGATTTTGATGTTTTGTTGAAGCTATCTTTTTAACATAATTTGCTAACTGCGACATATTTTTTGTTTTGTTATCAAAGTTGTAAATTAAAAAACAATCGACGCCTGCCTTTTTTTGTGACAAATGATTGCATAATTAATGCAAGAGAGTGTTTAGATCATTTTGAGCATCACACCGCTCATTTACTACTGCTGCTGAGTGTACCGATATCGGATTATCTAAAATCTAAACCATTTCAGTAAAATAGATTAGTGGTAGGTAGTAAACCCAAAGGATTATCCTATGACTTCTCAAGCAGAGGATCGTACGTAGGTAGGTTCGAACACAACTTTGAACGTTGAGCTTGAACTGTGAATTTCTTCTGAAAAAAATATCCCGCTCCTTTCCGGGTCTGTCTGTAAAACTTCATCCAAAACCGTTTAGTCGTTTACTCTTGGTTGGTAGAGCTACAACTCACACCGTCAAATATAGGGACAAACTGTACCTAGTGTACCATTAGATTCCTTGGTCACGATGAAACCTTACATTAATGACGTAAATGTCATAAATTAATGTAAGTGCTTATAATGTATGGAATTGTTCATTGTTTGGAAACTAAAGCACAAATTTTATTTAAATTCCTAAATTAACTTGCGCATCATTTGGTACAGTGCATAATGAGGGCTATCGTTTTTTGTCTCCCTAGATGGCGCACTGTTGCGTGAGGTTTTTAAGTATGGCTTTCAAAGTCTGTTATTACGGGCGTGAAAACAAAGTTTAGATTAAAATCATATTTAATACACTTTAAAACCGTACCATAAAAATATCGAGCATACCACAGTGTTGCATAGTCCCCGTTTTGTTCGGAAAAAAGGGAGGACAAAGGTTTTCGAAAGACAAAACTGTCTCAAAACACAGACATTCATTGCCCCGGAACGCATATTTGCCATAATTAATTTCAGATATTGCAAAATATTAACAAAATTATTCTAATATAATATGCGTAGCTCACCCAAAAACTATGAGATTTGACATTTCGGAGACCTCACGCTACATTAGCGCCTCTAGCGGCGAATTCATACGCGATAGCCCTCATTGCAGATAACTTTCTTAGTCAACTTGTTTTAAGTAACTGATTATTTTTGATTTCATTTATTTTTCAATTCAAAGTTATGTAACAATGTCATGGGTGTTAATGACGCGTGTGTTATTATATATAGTTTGACATTTGATATAATTCGATTTACTCGAGCTGTTTTGTTTTATGAATTGTTTCATACCTGACCTAAGCTAACTCAATGCAAATAAAATATAATTTATATTAACCCTATAAACTAACCGAGTAATTAAATCAAATTTAATAAAAGCATTATACCAAATGCAGTTACAGTTGTTATTATATCTTTCGAGCCGCACCCGTCAATGGCCAGCGGTGATTGCTTTCCAACACGTACCCATCAGCTCGTTACCCCCTATCATATAATAAAAAACCGTCTGAACACAAAGAAATAAGATGTATAAATCTTTATTTAGTATATCAATAACTTAGCTCGCTTACGTTTAATCTTATTATAATGGCTATATTTCGGCCATCTTGTCGCTAACTGTCACAATTAACAAAACATGTTACAGTACTTTCATTCTATAGCATGGTGCGGGTGACACTTATGCACCGTTTCGTTTTACTAAAAAAAGTTGCTGCGGTCTAAATATATGGAAGTATATTTCAGTTGTAGGCTGAATATGACTGGCGTAAAATATTTCAACATAAAAAACTATTGTTATACGAAATAAATTTACCTATCAGATTTTTATAATCAATTCATAAAATTCAAAGCACAATTAAGTGAAGAAACGTAACATGCATGTATCGTAACACCAGAGACTCGTTTAGTGATGGGACCTAATGGATCTTGAGTTATATCGGTACTTATTAATTGGTAAGTAACAAACATTCTTGTAAACTCCATTTAGCCTTACTAAAGTAGCAAATAATATTCCAACCATGAATTTCACTAATATTCTCATCAAAATTAGCGTAATAATCGGTTTAATTATGACATTAATTATGATTAAGATTTTAAATTATTAGTTTTGCCGACTCAAGTTTCAACACTTTGACTATCTTGTGAGATCGACAGCTGTCACCCGCACCATGCCACAATGAAAGTACTGTAGTCAAGTCACTACAATTTCCAGGATAATTTGTTGTCAAGGTATTGTAATATTGCACGGCTTGATAAGAACATTACCATTATATTTACATTTAAATTTACCACGAGCTTTACGGTGTAGGAAAACATCGTGAGGAAACCTGGACAAACCTACGAAGCAATTCAATGGTGTGTGTGAAGCAAGGTGTGTCTCAAGCCCTCTCATTATGAGAGAAGGCCTGTGTCCAGCAGTAGGACGTAAAGCCTTAATGTTGTTGATGTTGATGAAGAACACGAATAACTATCACACCCAAAAGTGGACAGAGAAAGGCCACTATATAATATAAAGGCCAACAGCACCCCAATGTTGAACGTAACGTAATTACACACACATAAATTAATTTAATCATTATACTTTCGCGGTTAAAATATATCCAATACCAGCATTGGAAAGTCAGTGTGCGTGTGTTCCGGCCCAGCGATTGGCATGTAAGTAGCATGTCGCAGTACATTGCTTAGTGAACATTGTTAATTGGTACCGTATGAAAATCAATGCTAGATTTAAATGTAGTTCATTTAAAATGGACATAAATAAAGCTATTTGGAAGACAATGGATATAAAGCCGCGCCTGGGTAAAGTGGCGGGTTCACGATGGTTGCAGCAAGACTGCTACGAAACTCGAAACTCGAAGTTCGTATCGAACCGTCCCTCTCGCTCTCGTATTAAATAGTGTCACATATTTGATTTGAATGGTTTCTTAGTTACAGTTGTTGATGACTTGGACTGTTATTCTAAATATATGTTTATCCTAATAAGATGATGTACATTTTATTAATTTAATTACTTAACAAATTGGCGACGATGTCGTTTGATTTGAAGAAAGGAAAACGTGCGCGTGCCACCCTACGCGGTGTACTAACTAAAACGAACAACGCATTTCAAGATGAACAAAACTTACATACTTACGAAGAACTAGAAACCCGACTTCTTACACTACAAAATACTTACGATGGCTTACAAAATATACAATGTCGAATAGAAGAGGAGACGGAAGAGGAGGATCTTGAGGCAGAAATGACATACAGGTATGAGATTGACGAGATTTATACGAAGTTACGCACAAAAATTTTACGATTGATAAATCTATACAAAAATGAAAGTAACATACCTCCTATTACTCAAGTAACCTCCGTCACGAATGCCCATCATGAGGCACAACCAAGAATTAATTTTCAACCATTTCAAGCCAAAGAGACCTTCAAAAATTTCATAAAGCGGCTTTCCGTTTATATCCTACTAAATAACATCACTCATCCTAAAACGAAAGTTTATACCTTACTGTCTACTTTACCTCCAGATATCCACGAAAGATTATATGACCTGTGTTCTCCCGAAGAACCGATCGATAAGACTTTTGAAGAACTTACAGATATTTTGGATAAATTTATTGACCCGAAACCAAGCATATGGGCGTCGCAACATAATTTTATATCACGTTTACAACAAGCCGATGAAACAATTGCAATCTACGCGTCAGAATTGAAAAAGTTATCTCTAAATTGCGAATTCAAATGTACACACTGCAAAAAACCTACAGTTGAATCATTCTTATCACTACAGTTTATACGGGGATTAAAAGATGGAGATATTCGTACAAAAATATTACAACAGAAGGAAACCACACTGTTTTCTAATTTAGTGGATACCGCCACGTTGATGGAAAAGGGAAAAACTGAAAACTCAACCATGTCTGTATCAATTCGTCATACATCTTTTGACAATATGAATAAAGTATCGAAAGCACCAAGATACGCTTCAAATCCACAAACCATCAAAGACCTGAAGGGCAAATGTTATCGATGTGGTAAAAACGATCACAAAGCGAATGAATGTGGCGCCATAAAAAGCACGTGTCGCAAGTGCCAAAAAGAAGGCCACTTAGCTCGAGTCTGCTTACAAGGACGTAGAAGTAATAACACAAACTTACTGGATAACTCTACAAGCAGCCTCAGCGCCGACAGCACAGCGGAGATCAACTTAGTAAAAAGTGAAATCTCTGACAAATACATTATACCGATTGAAATTGAAGGTACAAGAGTCAATATGGAATTTGATACTGGCGCTACACTTTCTACTATATCATTAAAAGATTATAAAAAGCTCAACATTAAAAAGAAAGTTTTCACGACTAACATGAAGCTAAGAACTTACACAGGTGAAGTATTTAAGCCCACTGGTGTGGTATATGTCAAATGCACCTATGGAAATCAGACTTTCTACGGAAAATTATACATAATAGACAAGAATGTTGACCCTATCCTCGGCCGAAGCTGGATGAAAGAGTTCAACATCACGCTTGCCGATATGAGAACCGTCCAACAATGTGAAAACATACCGAAACTAGAAAAATTACTAGAAGAGTACAATTCCACTGTATTTAATTCAAATTTGGGCGAAATTCCAAACATTCGAGGCCACCTCACTCTTACAGAAAACTCACAACCGATCTTTATCAAACCTCGTAGAATTCCTTACGCATTACGAACCAAAGTAGATGACGAAATAAACCGCCTTGAAAAATTAGGGATTATTACAAAGATAGACCACTCAGACTGGGGCACACCTGTCGTTCCGATAGTCAAACCTAACGGCAGCATCAGACTTTGTGCTGACTACAAGATTACTTTAAACAAAGTTATAAAAGACGAACAATACCCAATTCCAATAATTGAAGATATTTTAGCTGAAATGAATGGCGGGCAACTGTTCTGTACCTTGGACATCACACAAGCATACTTGAACATGGTGATGGATGAAGAAAGTGCCTTATTACAAACCTTAAGCACACATAAAGGTACTTTTAAGGTAAACCGGCTCATGTTTGGAGTTAAAGTTGCCCCTAGCCTTTGGCAAAAGTTTATGGACCAATTATTACTTGGTATAGATGGAGTAAAATGCTTTTTCGATGATATTATTATACAGGGCTCTACAGAAGAAGAATTACTTTGTAGGCTTAGACAAGTCTTGGAGAAACTCAAAGAAAGTAACCTTCGAGTTAATAAGGAAAAATGTCACTTTTTCAAAAGAAGTATTAATTACTTGGGACATACAATTGACAAAAACGGATTGCATAAGAATCAAGATAAAGTCAAAGCAATTTTCAACGCACAACGTCCGACGAATGTAAACGAACTACGAACCTTTTTGGGTATGGCAAATTACTATAATAAATTTATACCTAACCTTGCATCTATTACAAGCCCTTTAAACGCACTCCTGAAGAAAGGAACAAAATTTATTTGGTCTCCGAAATGCGAAGAAAGCTTCAAGAATGTCAAAACTGAAATACTCAGTGAAAGAGTCTTATTACACTTCGATCAGAAAAAACCATTAATTTTAGCAACAGATGCGTCACCTACAGGACTGGGTGCAGTACTCAGCCATAGACTACCGGATGGCTCAGATCGCCCAATAGCATTTGCCTCTAGATCTCTAACTAATAGTGAAAAGAAATACAGTCAAATCGACAAAGAAGCAACTGCTATATTCTGGGGATTAAAGAAATTCTTTCACTACTGTTATGGTCGCAAGTTTACCCTTATCACAGACCACAAGCCACTGACTTCAATTTTCCATCCACATCAAACCTTACCAACATTGAGTACAATGAGGCTATTCCATTATGCACATTTTCTATCTGGATTTGACTACAATATTGAATATAGAAGTTCTTCTAAGCATTCCAATGCAGACTACCTCTCACGATTTCCTGTTGAAAAAGTTAACGACAGTAATATTGACCAACATTCCATATTCCAACTAAGGCAGATAAACACATTAAACATTTCACCCGAAATTATTTCCAAAGAAACAAAAGAAGACCCCGAACTACGGAACTTGTTTCAAACGCTACAATCGGGAAATTCACTTAGAGAATCAGGATACAATGATAACGAATTGACACTGCAAAATGACTGCATTCTAAAAGGTACGAGAGTAATAATTCCTCGAAAATTACAGCAACAAATTTTAGAAGAACTTCACATTGGCCATATTGGGATTTTAAAAATGAAACTTCTTGCTCGTAGCTTCGTATATTGGAAAAATATTGATAAAGATATCGAAACTAAAGTGAAATCATGTCGAACTTGTAGATTACATCAAAATGAACCTCCTAAAGCCCCACTACATCATTGGGAAGATCCAACTGGGCCTTGGCAAAGAATTCATATTGATTTTGCAGGGCCTATATCTGGCTATCAACTTTTTATTGTAGTGGACGCCTTTTCAAAATGGGTGGAAATAATTCCTACTAAAACGATGACAAGCTCATTCTGTATTCAGAAATTAGATGGATTATTTGATACTTTTGGATTACCTTATACAGTAGTATCAGATAACGCGAGACAATTTGTCTCCCAAGAATTTGAAAACTTCCTACATACCTCTGGTATTGCACATAAAACAATTGCCCCGTATCACCCGGCTACAAACGGGCAAGCGGAACGTTTCGTACAGATTGCCAAACGAGCACTGCATAAATTAGAGGGGGAGAGTGGCGATATATCACAGAAAATCCGTTTAGTGAAACATGTTCTTCGAGCTACACCAACTTCCTCAGGAGACTCTCCATATGTCATTATGTTCGGAAGGGAAATACGAACAAGATTGGCTGCCAAGATCAGAGCAGTTCCTAAACCACCCCCCAGACAGCCTCGACACGGTACAGACGGGAGAGAGTTCAGTCCCGGAGCCAGAGTCCAAGCAAGGGACTATTCGGTATCGAAAACCAAATGGGAGTTTGGCATTGTAGTCCGCCGTCTCGGACAGCTACATTATCAGATTAGGACAGACAGCGGACTCCTGTGGATCCGACACCTGGACCAGCTACTCCCTGCTCCTCTGATTCACGGCGGAGGCGTGTCACATATTTGATTTGAATGGTTTCTTAGTTACAGTTGTTGATGACTTGGACTGTCATTCTAAATATATGTTTATCCTAATAAGATGATGTACATTTTATTAATTTAATTACTTAACAAAATAGTATAAGTGTCAGAGGGATCGCACGACACGAACTTCGAGTTTCGAGTTTCGTAGTAGCCCTGCAGGCCGCTTCCAACCGAGGCAACTGGAGGCTGGAGGTCTATGGGGGAGCCCATGTGCAGCAGTGGACGTCCTGCGGCTGATATGATGATGATGTTGATGATGAATATAAAGCTGGCTTTTAAAACCAAAGCAATAGAATAAGTATACAATTTAAATAAACATGTGCGCCAGCAGGATTATTTTCAAGATTATAGATGTAAGATGTAATACACCCTGCGTTACATCTTACATCTGTATGTAGGGGAGCTGGGTTTACTTTGTATCTTAGCCTTGTTATTTTGTATTTTATTTTATGCTTGGAAGGGGCAAGTGCACTCCCTTGTATCTCCATCCTGGTAGCTTGGTACCCAAGAAAACAAAACATAAATTGGACAACACAGATACCTTAGTGTTCTTCGATGAATTTTCGAAAAGAGCGTCTAATATTTCTAGTAAAGTTAACTTTTTATCTAAAATGGATATTCTCTGATGAAATGCGTAATTGTTAAATATATGTCCATCTTTCCAAAATATACGGGTTTACTTGTACTATTAGTACTTATTCTGCGACGGGGTGCGATAGTTTTAATCGGATCGCACCATAAGATGCGAAAGAAAACAAGAATTATTTATGATGAAAACTTACATATATGGGTGAAGACCAAAAAGTTGCACAGCGTTAAAGCTGCGTTAGCACGTAGTTTTAATTTCCATTAACTTTTTACCCATTGTGACACGAAAATTAATCATACATTTGTATGATTAATTTTCGTGTCACAATGGGTAAACATTTAATGGAAATGAAAACCACGTGCTAACGCAGCTTTAACGCTGTGCAACTTTTTGGTCTTCACCCATATATGGTATTGTATTGGAGCTAGGAATAATATTGGAATCTCTCATACAACTACGTAAATAAAGCATGCAGAATTATTAATCTACGTCGTTGAATATAGATTTTAAGAGCAAATATTCTCACATGAAACGATAACAGGAAACAGAATGACAACAGAGGTGTTTTCTTACAAAATACCCGATTAGTCTTCTGTAAACTTACAACGAACATTTTATTGTGCTTGTTTAAAGGTTAGCAAATCAGACGCAAAAACTGAACAATTTGTTATGGACCTTCGCGTTGACTTTGAGCGAACCTTGTGACCTTCGTTGAATTATAAAACATGGTGGATGAGGTTTGAAAGGAAGCCTTGCTTGAGGGTCAGGAAGTTGAGGAATATTCATAAAAATTACTCGGAACCATGATAAACGCGTTATTAGATCGACTGTACTGTATTTTAGGAATCAATTAGATAAGCATTGTGAATATTATTAGGTGCTATGTAAGAGATAAGTTCAGCGTTTACTGGCAGGGGCGTATTACCCTAGGGCCAAAGGGCCACGGCCCGGGGCGGCAGGCTGCGAGGGGCATCGAAGCACCTATCGCCATTATTTTCCTAAATGAAATAGGTACTTTATAGTCACTCAGTGGGCCGGCAAACCTATCTGGCCCAAAGCTCCTAAATCTTTAAATATACCTCTGTTTATTAAAACCGTAGTCCATAATAGTACTACATGCATGGTGGTGGTAAAATGGCTATGTATTAGAATAAATAATAGCTTTCTGCTACACTTTGTAAAAGTAAATACAAAAGACAAAAATGTTTAACTAATCTAAGATACCTTAACAAAATATATGCTACAATAACAATCATAAAAAGAATGTAACACCCCGTCTAAAACATCTGCTTGTGGCAGGGTTCCCATGATGCTGGCCGGATCACCACTTTGGACCGCAAGTGCGATCCGCTGAGATTAAAATTGTTTTAGTTTATACCAGTTAATAAAATGAATAGTTATAAAATGACAAGGTCACGAGTAAATTTTCCTATTAAATAGTAATAACATGTGTCACAGCTCTTAGCAATCTTAAACGAAGTGGAACTTGTTTAATTTCTGTGGTATGTTATCTTTGGAATCGTATCATTTCTTACACTCTTACGTCATAAAATTCATTTCCCATAATAAGATCGAAAAATGAGGACACGAAAAGAGGAGTTACTCACTAAGTAGAGCAAATTCCTTACATACCTACCTAGAAGTAGGTAACCTTAGCGGTCCACCGACGCAACGACGCTTGAATTAATATAGTACTTAGGTACTTTATCGTCACTCAGTGGGCCGGCAAAACTATGTGGCCCAGAGCTCCAAAATCTTTAAATATACCTCTAGCTGTTTATTAAAACCGTAGTCCATAATACTACATGCGTAGTGGTGGTAAAATGGCTATGTATATAATAAATAATAGCTTTCTGCTACACTTTGTTAATGTCTTTGGGTACCTGATCAAGGTTGTTCTGTAATTATACATCAAACAAAACTTATAGTGTCTAGTAAAGACAAGGAACAGGTGTGTTAATACAATTTTGATGAGCATAAGTGACGTTGAATGTTATCAAGAGTAAATGAATCATGGAATGTTTTTTTCCTTGTTGATTCTTGGTCTGTGTAATGTAATAGTTTAAAAGTCATTTGTGTTGTGATATTGTTACGTTGATACGCTTTATGATATTATGCAAACTTTTGTTTAGGAGTGAAACCTATCAACATCGAATACCTGATATTTAGTTTAATAAACCAGAATAAGTCGTGTCTTAAATCAAGTTTAGCTCGTCATGCTTCGGGCTGATTCGTAGCCCTTCCTTCGAGAACACGCCACACATGAGATCTATCCGGATCTATTTCACTAAATATAAGCGAAGCGAGTCTCACAGTAGTTTCATGTTCAAAATCGAATACCTGTTTATATACAGGTATCTTCGGCTTGTAGGTGAACATAGGGACTGTCAAACGCGAGCGACGTATCTGTTACGCAGTAACTTTAAAGTACTCTGGGACAGCACTATACATAGTCAAAGAAGCGACGGTACCATAAGACCTCAATAAAACTAAGGCAGGTATTGTACACATATTGACTGGAACCATACTAGAACATTCCGTAATTAAAAGCTCTGGCCAGTCACGGCACGTCCACAGATCAAACAACACACCGGATCATCGATTACCATCCACTTATAGTGGTTAACTGCCAGTAAACACGGCGTAGGTTAATAGCTGTGAGTGATTGTCCATAATACTTAGGGGCTGTTTCACCATCCATTGATTAGTGTTAAGTGACGGTTAAATGTGATGCCGTCTCTATTTGTTTTGTTCGAATAGACGGAGACGGCATCACATTTAACCGTTACTTAACACTAATCAGTGGATGGTGAAACAGCCCCTTGACTTAATAAAGGCTTATTTAGGCGAAGTGAGGAGATGCCGCCGTATAGCCGTGGTGACCTATCGCCTCTCAAGCAGAGGGTCGTGGGTTCAAACCCCGGCTCGCACCTCTGAGTTTTTCGAAATTCATGTGCGGAATTACATTTGAAATTTACCACGAGCTATGCGGTGAAGGAAAACATCGTGAGGAAACCTGCACAAACCTGCAAAGCAATTCAATGGTGCGTGTGAAGTTCCCAATCCGCACTGGGCCCGCGTGGGAACTATGGCCCAAGCCCTCTATGGCCCAGCAGTGGAACATACATAGGCTGGGATGATGATGATGAGGAGATAATCAAACTGCGTAATCTATGCTGCGGCTTAAGGCGTTTCATGCGTAAACTCGACTTACTTATACTGCGCGAACGCTAAACAGGCGTGTGTAAGTCTTCTTACGATAATGTTCTTCACCTTAAAGCTCATGGTAAAATAAATAAATAAAGAAATAAATATCACGGGACAATTCACACCAATTGACCTAGTCCCAATTTCCCAAAGTAAGCTTAGCAAAGCTAAATATATGGTAAATTTTCAAATATAATTTCGCACATAAATTCGGTTGACATGATGATGATGACATAAATTCCCGTCCGCTTGAGAGTCCATAATAGTTCAAACTACTAGGATCTGCAACGACATTTTTGCCCTAGGTCTTATAAAATTAATAAAAGTGTAATAAATTGATAATACATAGTTCCCAATTCTGACTAGTTTTTATTCCCAGGTTCCCGAGTTCGGCGTAGGCGCACGCGTGATTTGGGCCATGTCGGCAGGCGACCGGGAGACCGAGGCGCAGGCGAAGAAGGGGGAGGAGGGCGCGGGGGGCGACCGCGACAGTCGCGCCGCTGCTGCGCTGAAGCAGTATTGGTGTGTGGGCCTGAGAGTGGCTGAACTGGTGAGTAAACACCGAAAACCATTACAGACGGAATACATTCCAGCTGCGATGTAACTCCTATCCCGAAACTGCTATCAACATGCAAACTCTACGCTAGCTGCGATTTAAATATATGGGCAGTCGTTAGTTGTAGTTACGTTGAAATTACAGCCTTAGTTCCAGACGGCTCTAGTTCTATTTCAGTCGGGGTCATTTGTAAGACATGTAGGCACCAAAGTCTCCGAGCCGCTGACTTTATGTTGGTTATATGGTTGGTAGCCTAAGTTGCTTGAATGCTCTACATCTCGCTCTACATCAAAAAAGTCAACCATGTCGTCGACATATGTCGGCGGATCGGCATATTTGGTGTAACAGTGCAATGTAAATGTTGGTGTGAGCCTTCAGGAACTGGGGCTACATTTAATTGTACTTCCGATTTCTTTAATAATAGTGATAATTATTGATATTTATTAAATTAAATTTTCGATTAACAATGAGTTATATATAGTTTGTAGAAAAAAAAAGTCAAGAGCTCGTGAAGATTGCAAGGGGAATAGGAGAAGATCAGATAGACATGGATCGTAACTTTAATCCATGCTAATATCGACGAGTACGTCGAAGATCTAAGTTTAATATTAGTCGGGCTAGTTTGAAAAGAAAGAAGAAAAAAGAGCTTTTACAGTTTACGTAGGCCTTACGCCGCTGCAGCTCAACTAAGAGCTCTAATGAAAGGCTATTTTACACGTGGAAACTTATACACTAAAATCAAAGGTGCCAACTGTCGGAACAAAAATGTGAGAAGAATAGCAACCAAACAAACGTATAAGAACCAAGACAGAATAAAGATAAACTTGCTTCAATTAATTACTAGAACTAATACGGTATTTGACTATTTTGTATATGTTTTATAAATTAAAACTACGCAATGCCTGTTATCGAATAGAAAAACAATTTAAGCTACATTTACAAATAACAAAATTATAAAGGTTTGAAATTCAAGATTAGACAGAGAAACACATACTGGCATGTGACGTCACACGCCAGTACCGCCATACTTGCTGCATAGAGAAACGCGTTTGAGAAAGAAACAGGTATATAGATTTTTCAAAAAATCACTATAAATCCAATTTTCAACCGATTTAAATTTTCTCTTCGCTAAACACTATCTGTATATCTATATTTTCATAATAATATTAAGATATGGCAAAATCAGAAGTTGTCAAATACCGTATTGTAGTTAAAACTAAAAATCATTAAATGGCTAGAGTCATCATAGGCAGGAACACAAAACAATACAGAAATATAGGACGTGAACGCCCTCACTAAGATAAAAGATCTTCAAAAAGATCGAAATTAGTCAGACCGTTCTTATAATCGCAAGTTGAGCCAGTTAATATTTTTTAGTTTTGTAAAGCATATGTATGTATGTATGTAAACTCTCTATTGTACAAAAGAAAAGAAACAAAACACAATTGAAAAACTTTGAGCATATATTTGTAAGCAAGAGCTGAAATGAAATTGTCGCTACGTCGCAACACCCGAAGGTCAGCATAGATTGAATCTACTACAATGTCAAGACTTAACAAAGAAATGCAACTAATCGATATAGGCTTACAGTTCGAAACGCAAAGCTATGGGAAACAAACACATGTCAGCAACAAATGTATCATTATGAGAAGCTAACCCTTGATTCACCTTGAGAATAGTATCCCTGTATTGCAATTAGCGGTTCTGTGTGAACTTATTGTTCGTTATGGCATCGCTAAGTACGATCTCGTAATAGCACTGCTTATGTATGAACAATGCTCTTAATTATTTATGTTAACGGAAGAGAAAGATGCGTTTAAGAAAATCACGCACGTTCCGTAAAGATGAGTTGAGTGACTAAATTAAATACAATTAAGAATAACAAACAACAACGAAAGTAAACGTAATGTATAGACATTTCTGAACTGGTATAGACCAGTTATAAAATTCAGGGCGGCGGCAGCATAAAATATATTAGATAACGAAATGTAACTAAAAATAATACACATTTCATGATTTCATGAATTTACTACTTTAATAATCTATCTTTAAAGCCGCCATCAAAACGTTTTTTCAAAAGAGGAAAGTGAAAACCGTAATTTAATAAACGTTTAAGAAAATGCCTCGAGTATTGGAAATGAGTTTGCGGTGAATACGAATATTCTGAAAGAGAAAACCTACGTTTTATGTTCGCTTTCACTAATCTGTGCAAATTTGCTTTCTGCGGTTGGTAGACGTGCACAGGATGTACTTAGAGGCGGGAAAACTGACAGATACCTAGGTCTTTCGCCGCGCTATTTATGGTTGTTCATTTTTCATTCGCTAAAAAATAATTAGGAAGCAAATAAAAAAGCATTCAATAATGCAACTATAAGGCAATTAATTTAAAATAATATAAACGCGAACGTTTGTATGGATGGATGTTTGTTTGGATGTATGTTCGTTACTCTTTCACGCAAAAACTACAGAACGGATTTGAATGAAATTTGGTATACAGGTAATATACCCTGGATTAACATATAGGCTACTTTTTATCCCGATATTCTCCACCGCTGGATCATGGGGAATAACACATAAGCTACTTTTTATCCCGATATTCCCGATATTTCAACCGCTGGGCTTAGAGTATTAAAATTTTGTATAGTTGTTCTTGACACAACCTCAATGAAGACCACGATCTAAATTTTGGGAATTCCCAGAGGAATTTTGTAAAATCCCGGAATTTTAATTGTAACTTCTAGATCGAATAGTTTAGGCGTGCGAAGCCGCGGGTAAACTCTAGTATTTAATAAAGAGCATAAATATTATGACACTTAAGCTACCATTTTCATAGCAACATCAAAAAGTTATGTGTGAATTAAAAACAATATAATAGAAAACCGACTGAGCTAAAAAACTTTCTTTCTTTCTAAAAACTAAAAATGAAAAAAAATACAAGTCTATTAATCTAGAACTCTGTTAGATATCTTAAAGTTAAAGTTAAGTAGAGTTAGTTAGTAGTGTTAGACTGGGACTCATTACTGGGAATTTTTGAGCTAGTCACAATTATTAATTGCTTTTATTGTTTTGTATGGAGTTACCAATGACATTTTATTTTCAGGTTATAACCGTGATCGCCATCGGATTAGTTACCGGAGCCCTAACATCCCCCTACGTGGTCCAATCGCGGTTGTCACACATAGCTGTCATCTTCTCTGCCTACTCAAGTGAGTATGACTGTGTAAAAAAAATGTGAAAATTCCCTTATGATTATGACACAAAAATTTACCATACAAAAAATATAAAAAAATTAGGTAGTAACTGACGCAATGTATATAGGACCCGAGTCAGAAATAAACGTTTAAAACTTAAACGTTAATAATATAACAGTTAAACACACAAACCTCAAAAATTCGGAATGATAATAGAAGTAAATATACTGCATATCAGCAAATAATAATAACTTGTCTAGCGTGAGTCGGTCTTAGGGAAAACATTTAAGCCATGTAAGTAAAATAAAATTTTTAGTTAGCGGTAATAGAAATACACATAATGTGTAACAGCTGCCTGTCTATTACGGTTCTCTAAATACAGCCCTGTGACAATACAGACAGCGAAGTAAGGTTACGTTTGTCAACCTTCGGAAACGGAACTCTACAAAACCATAGACAACCTCAAACTTCAACGGAAGGGAACACTATCAGCACGTCGAACCTATTAAGTACGTGACCAGACCAAGGCTTAGTTTGAACTTGCAATTTTATTTTATGAGGGTTACTATTTTGGGGTTGTACCATGCGTCACTCTACAAGCGTGACGTGCTACAGCTGTCTATGGTATGATTCACAGAATGCTCCCCAACAATAAAATAGCCAAGGTTGCAGCCGTTGCAGGGTCACACGATATGATCACTGAGGCATAACGCAGCTATAATGCGCTCGGACTTCTGACATAACGTACTATATTATTACAGTGTCCGCAGTACAGCAGCAGCTATTACTTAGACTGGTATAGGCCGTGAACAGAGGCGTGAGTTTAGTCAAATAAAATATAAGCAATTCGGACTTATTTAAACCTTGTATCACATACATTTAGGTGTGCTCTTTCCTAGAGGTGAAATTTTTGAATAAACTATGATACGCTCGTGTAGCGACTCCTGTCGCCATCTAGGGAGCAAATATAGAAACGCCAAATACTACTACCAACGCCTACTACGACGTACTATCAGCCAAATAAGTGGTCTATCAAATTTTAAACAAGTTCCTATCAAATTAATATGTCGCTAAAGCCGAACTTTCAAGTTGACAGACCGACTATTGGCTTTAATTGTTTTATGACATACAAATGATTATCAACATTAGGGTGGTAGACCACATATTCGGCTGATGGTACATATTCAATTTCCGACGCTCTTCCTTCGGTCTTCGGTCCCGAGGCATAACATCTGCTTGGAGACAGATCTCTATTGTAGCTTTGTAGCGTCTCCCCAAGGAAAAAAACTCCCCAATTTTATAGTATTTATCATCCAAGAACATAACCTTTCATTGGATACTTGAGTTAAATCTCATCTCAATCTTTTAGAACCTCCATTTTTGGTTGTGAACCGTAAACGTTTCCAAAATTGGCAAAACAATTCTAGTTAACGCAAACTGAGTAAAACCGTGACCTAATTGCCACAATGGTATTTGTTGTAATCATTCAATTTGCGGGTAATTGTTAAACGTCCATTGCAATTTCTATGGTCCATCTGACACGGTCGCAGACACCACAGAAAAGGCTTAAGTAAAGATGTGAAAAACATTTTAAGACAACACAAGTCTTATACATAATACATGAGCATAACAAAATAAGACTTGATGTATTTTAAGTGTCATTTCTCGCTTTCTACAGGAACAATGTGGAAAATTCAACTTTCTGCTTCTGGGCAGGGAAAGGCAGTCCAATTTTATGTATTATTATTAAATTACAGAAATATCAGAACTAGAAATTTGAAATCTACGAAAGTTTCATTCAATGTGATGATGTTTTTGTTTTACTGTTTTTTACTTCTTTCTACTTTATTTAAGTGACTTGAATTGTGACGACACCGGACGATGACTGTGAATAAAAACACAAGACAATAAGTCACACTATTTTAAAACGAAACTCTTGGTTGATCATGCATTTGATTGGTTTATTAAAGTCACAGGGACACCAACAATTCATGGAATAAGACTTTATAGCCTGAAAAGAAGAATAAACAACTATGGGAGCTTCTAAGTTGTATTTGGTTAAAATTTTACAATCACGGTTTTTCCGACATGTAAATGATGATAAGCTACGATGCGTATATATCAAAGTCAAAGTCAAAATATCTTTATTCAATTTAGGCTATAACAAGCACTTATGAATGTCAAAAAAAATCTACCACCGGTTCGGAAAAACCTCTGTTGAGAAGAATACGGCAAGAAACTCAACGAGGTATTTTTTTTAAAACAGATTTACAATATTATTAAATGATATCTATACATCACAATTATTTAACACAACTTTATTTTTAACACAGTAGGTTCGCTATTTGAAGGGATCGCTATGATATAATCATTTACTTTATAATACGCCTTAGATATTTATATGTAACTATTTATGACTCCCTTTATGTGATAATTGTCCTTCCATTTTAGCAATAAATAAATGCAAAAAGAACCCCAAAAATACCGCCAACGGCTGCTGATGCCCCAAAAAATAAAAATATTTCATTTCAAATTAAACATTATGAATCTTACTTCCAACGTACTTAATCATAATCGGTAAATGCTGCAAAAACGTAACATCGGTGTCATTGCCTTTTTACGCAATTTCGATTAGTAATCAGTTTCACTGTCAACTGGAAAAATCGGTTCCATTGAACTACGTGTGAAAGTCGTAATAATCAACATTGAAGTGTTGAACCGACAAGTAAATGATGCTCAGTTATTTATAGCCTGCAAGCAAGTGTAAAGGCAACTAAATCATTATCATTAATAAATCAACATAGCGTGTGAAAAGTACTAACGTTCCCGCGCAATTTTTTGCAGTTTATGGATTTGCATTCGATTGGAATTTTAAATTTGCCACTATAACGCGCGAAAATTTCAAATTAATCTGTGTAGTGGAAGATGTTGCGGCAATTATTTGAAAAAAATTGGCGACTGTGTTTTCATTTTAAAATTACACTGTCCTAGTTAAACTAAACTCCTTCACTAAAAATTACTCTCCATTAGATAGATATCTTACCACAAAATTAAGTACTTTTTAGTCATGTTTAAAATAGTCCATGATAATTGTTTGGTTCAACAGGTTTCATCATCATCACCGGCATTCTGATCATCGCGCGGCTGTTCGGCGAGACGGTTGGATGGAGGACCTCTATTGGTTTCTCCGTTCTGGGGGTGGTCATGTTCACTGCAGCTGCTGCAGTCATCTTTTATGGTAAGTTATGACCCTTTGCAAAAGTAGCTGGTTACTTTTGTACTTTGTCGTTTTACAGCCAGCCATGTACTTAGCGCCATACAAGATTGTAAAAAAGTAACCAGCTACGTTTGATGCTGACCGATCTTTTTGCATTGGTATTTAAATATGTTGCGTGAGATATCCCGTTCTATATTTTTATAGCCGCAGTCTTAATAAAGTTTTAAGTTAATTTCTGCTGCCAAATTAAGTATGTTCAATTTGTTAACCGGAAGACCGCTAAATAATGCCGCGGATAGAGATGTCTCCCTTTTTATAAGCGTGGGCATAAAGGATAGATACTTTAATTGGATTGGATTGGTTTGCCATTAATTGGATAAGTATACTTAAGGACAAAAAGCAGTGTTCGCATACTGTTGTAATGTTGTTCCGGTTTGAGGATAGCCGGTGAAATTTGCATAGATAGATAGAGGCATTCCACCATAGTCCTCAGGATACGCAGCCTACGCAGGGCATAGGCTATCTGTTTGGTTGCTTATATCCATAGGTCTGTTTCCACTTTCATGAGTTGCAACTGCGACTTCATCTTCCTACTTAATATTATTATAATACCTAATAAAAAAAATGTGCCAGGACTCTTATAATTAGATTCCTAAATCACTGATATGGCTACTTCTACTCAATATAGACGACGACGAAAAATATGCACAGGAATTTGGCTAGTAAATAACTACTTAGGCATCAATAATCGATTAGCATGCAAGTCAGTATTATCTATGCCTTTGAGCCCGTGCGGCGTAAGCTGGAATGCAACATATACAGACTCTAGGGAACGGTGCCAATGGTGGCATTACTTCCGTTCCTTTCTAATTTGGCCGCTAGGTTGTTAATTTATTCGTTAAACTGTTATGTTATGTTCGTCAGTATCCGGAGAATTATGGTGTTCAGGTGTTCTGGTCCTGCTTGCAGGCCTCTGCACTGCAATCCTAGGTATCGTATGTATGTATGCATACAGGGCTGATAACACTGAGTGAAAAATCGGTCCTACTCCTACATGCCTACCCAATACGATTGTCTGTGGTGTGGTACTGCAAGCCGGGGCCGCAAGGATAGAATAGATGCAAATCTATCCTAACGACGAACTTGTCATAACTTTCTGTTCTCTGTTATTTAATCCTTTTGAAGCCCTTTTTTCATTTATTTTTTTAAACTGTGCCTAATTTAAGTTTTTTTTTTATAGATTGGCATAACTCGTACTACGTCGTGGTCCGCCCCAACAAGCAAGCGTACGACCTTCTCCTCGCGTCTGGCGTTTTTGCCGTTATTGGAGTAGCTGTATTTTTGTTCCACGCCTTCTTCACTTTCAGGAAGGAAGGAGAATATTAAAGAAAAAAAAACAAAGCCTTAGCTTAAAATCTTTGCTTGCAAGCGCTAGATTCGTCTATGATGCGCTCAAGTAAAAAAGTTTTTAAAACGCTTTGCCGCTAAACGATCGCGACATGAAAAATTTGAATCTCTAATTGTTTTTTCTGTTAGCTGCCCTTTTGTAATTATTATTTAAGTTATGAAAAATAAGGAATTAGAATATAAGTAGTAGGATTAAGTAATTCTCAGTCTTGTTTTCAAAACAAAATATTTCCAGTCTTATTTTTGTAAATAGATTATTATATCGAATCTTGAGTTGTCCTGAATGAGTAGCTAATTGTTTATTTTTGTACAAAAAATACATTTATTCACGTAAATTTGACAATATTGTCCTACGCAGCAGCTCATTGGAATTTTTAAATATTCGCATGGCAGCTCATTTTCATTTCATTTAAACAGTATGTTTTTGGCCGAGGGAGTGCAAGTTAAGTTAGGAATAATTCATAGACTAATTATTGTCACTTTTAAGGAGAGTAAATGAGTTTCTGATAATTGGCAAAATAATTTTAAGTTCGATTTTTTTTATGGTCTTACTTTAAAAATATTGAAAAAATATTAAAGATAGAATAGTAAGTCAAGCATAGATAATGCTGATGATATCTTCAATCGAGGGGCATTGTACGGTATTGATTTTATGTATGATTTTTTAATTATATAATATCATAATTAAAAATCAAGTAGTAGTAGAGTCGCCTGCAAATAAAAACGACATCGCAATTAAACTATATACACTTCAAATTACGCGCGCTTAAATAGCACAGAGATATGCCACAGATTAAGTAAAATATGATAGAAAACTTTGTTTCGGTCAGATCAACTATCAAAAACAAAATTAAAAAAATAATTTTGTATAATTAAATCCATTCACGAATTTGTAACACCAATCACGCAAATTAGTATAATTTATTTGATTTAGTATTAGATTAACGTACTTTGTAATTAATAAAATAATAGTTATATAACTGTTAATACTGAAACATTCCGCTGAAACCAAATTAACGTTAGTATTTAGGTGCGTGTCGTAAAAAGACATTTAAAATGTCGAGAAACATTCAAATTTTATTGAAAATACACTTTTATATGGTTTATTACCATATATTTTTTTTTGTAAAAAATGCTGAGAAATAAAACACCTACTTTTCATTATAAGTATTATAACGCACATTTGGAATAGAATATAATTGATTAAATTCTGTTTCTTGATCTACCTTGTATATAGATCTAATTATTAATTTTATTATAACTTATAGGTTACGCTTGAAGTTTATGTTAAATAATTATTACTTTTATTGAAAGGGAGAACCAAAGCAGTAATCAGTATCCGTCCAACAGTAGTTTTAGTTTGATTAAGTTTCTTTTCATTTTAACATCCTTCTGTTGTTTCAAATCTGATTCTGTTTTCCTTCTTATTAATATAAGGGATTAATTTAGTTTATTTTTCATCATCAAAGTAAATATAATTAGTTAAGGTGTTATTTTATGTTTACTTTAACGATATATATAAATATATTATATATTACTATTAATTATTGGTCTCGCCGCAAGATTATTTCAGAAATTTTTTTTTTCACCGCTCGCTCATCGAATGTGAGCGAAAGGTGGATACAAGAATGGCGCTTGATTTCGTGGCGAGATCATTATTTGCATGTATAACAGCATACCAGGCGCTAATGTTACCTTATATATTCCACAATAGTATTAAAAAAAAGGTACCCACGACACGCACAATATTATAGTAATAATTTATTATTAATGTACATAAACATTGTATCCGTTGTAATTGTTTACTAAATAAAGTAATTGAGTATATTTCCTCTCAATTAATTGCTTGATCTTTAAAAGAAAACAATATATGCCTAACCAGACTAGACTAGTGTTCCCATGCTTCTGTCCTTTCCTTACTGTTGACTGTTGATGACGGTGAAAGCAAGATTCATGTATTCAGACGTTGTAGGTATTAACTAATTAAAGTTGGTAACAGGTAACAGTAGCGGTAGAAGGTGTTTAAATGTCAAAGTACAAGTTGAGTCAGGGTTGGGGTATCCACGGGTCCTCAAAAATAGTTTTACCTACCTTGGATAATGCATCCCAAATTCCCAATTTCAGACAATCGCCAGCGGAGTTTAAGCGTTTTTTTGTGAAAAAAAAAATGTGAAACCCATTGATAGTAATACCTGGAGTTTGTTATTTACAATGAAGTAGGTATGAATAGAAAAAAAAACACGATTATTGAGTGAAATTGTTTCGAATGTAATAAAATCTATTTCTCTCTCTATTCTATTATCTATCTATTCATTACCTATCTTATATTTTATTTCATTTGTGCACGATGCACGAATGTTTGTACGGATGTGTGTGCTTTCCGTTATGTAGGTATTGAGACAGATATTTTTTTCAGTGAACTGGGTTGCCAATCCTATTCTTTTCTTTTTAATCTGCCGCCATTCTATATAGCCATATAGCCCATGGACGTACTATACGTCCATGATGTCGTCCGAGACTCGCTGGGCTGGCCGCTTATTTCATGAGACCTGTCAAACACCATATATGTACTTATTCCTAGTAGGTATTCCTACCGTTACGTATTTAAGGCCGGCCACAAACCTAACAATTCTGTGCTGTTTTAAGTACTTAGGTACAAGAACAAAACAGAATGCGGGTTCATCATCATACACACGCCGGCCGAACAAGGGTCTGATCGGCGATGGTGTACCTACCTACATTTCATGCTGACTGGGCATTCTTGCCGACCCGGGTCGGTAGCACAGTAGGTATTTATATAAAGTATATACTGTGTCGGTAGGTAGAGTAGGGGCGAGTCTTGGTAGTAACAATGTAAAGTAAATTTCGTTTTGGCACCTCTAAAATCCAGCAAGCAGCAAAGTAAATCAAAATTTAATTGCGACCAATAAATGTAAAGCTAAGTCTATTCACTTTCGATGAATATATTGTGTATTCGTTTTTTTTTTCGTTTTGGTGGGGGCACTACCGCGCCCCTAGATCATGATCAATATCAAAAATGCTTAAGTATAGAAAATAATAAAAGAGAAACTTGAACCATTATTATCCTCATCAATAACCGTGACGATGGTGATAGTGACGAATATTTTTTCTGGTTTTGAATTTCTTGACTCAAAATTTTGACTATGGCTCAAAATTCAAATAACACTGAATTAATTAGAATCAATTTAAACCTACAAAAAAAATCATGCCGACTCATCATCATTCATCTTTATTCCATTTTGTACAATTTACGAATGTGCGCGGTTGCGTGTGCCCTCTGTGTTATGTAGCGTGTTTGTGACCGATATTTTTTATCTGTGATAGGTGTTGCCAATCTTAATTATTTAAAATTTGCTGGTCCTACTCTTGTTAGGTACATTTTGTAGGTATTGCGTTCTAGCCTTCCGATTTAAATTGTTTTCTGTGTTATTCTAGGTAGAACAGAAAAGAACCGGTAGATCTGGGGCTGTCCTAATTCTGATGATACTTTGCAGCTGTCATTTTTACAACAAAATTGGTAACCTAAAACTTTGTAGGTACTTAATCGTGCAAAAAAACACCGTAAGTAGGCGTAAACTAGGTATAATCTTAAAATTAATTTCTTATGCATATATAAAGTACCTACTTTATTTAAACTGAACATTTTATCTGACCGACTGAATGAGGTTATTGTTCATTCTTAAGACCGTGACTGTCTTGTGATTGTGATATCGTTATACTTATGCCTTATTGCTTACTACTTACGTACAACTTAGAAAACCTAATCTATCTAAGCGAAAACTCAAATAAAAACTAGCTAAGTAATTCAATCAATGAGTGAACTCTATTCAGTTTAACCAACATAATAAAAAAATACTTTACTAACTATGTACTTAACCCAAAGACAACACTAACGTCACTTTTTTTTTGTAAAACAATAATAACATAACCTTAAAATAATGATGTAATGTAATCAAAATAAATAATCAGTCAAGTCAGTCCATAGTCAGTCACAAAACGACGTTTACAAGAATTGGTCATAAAAATTGTTTTCCACATACCTTTTCAGCTTTAGCCAAGTAAATCCAGAGTTTGCGCCACGTTGAAAACTTCTTTTGATCACTGAAGTTGTACTGCATTTCTTTAGACGCATATCTTGTGCTCAATGGGGACCGATAATTGCAGTACTCGGAGTTTTGTATTTCCAACGGGGCGTCGATGGAAAACATTATGTATTAACTACTAAGTATTTTATTGGAGAATAATAACCGCTGTTGCGTTAGACGTCGCAGCTGTCAGTTTACTGAATAGAGCAGAGCAAGAACAACATAACCTATGTTGCCCGCAAGGCTGATCGAATAGCGGGAGAATTTCAATTCTGATAACAAGGTTATCGAATCGCTCGAGATGCCTGACGTAAGAATACGTTCTAATACTTACGAAATAATCCAATATCGAATAGAACTCTGAAATAACAATTAGTGCCCTATTGTGATTGCGGTAGTAAAATTGATCGGTCACTTATGTATTAATTGTATGTATAACACGACCAAGCTAAGTTTGCACCTCGCACCTAACAAGAACAGTTAAAAAATTCAAAATTCAACAAATAGGAGACGAAAATTCGTAAGACGCGTATCGGCGGCAAAGAATGAAAGCGCTGCTAATGCTAAAATTTTCGTCTCCCATTGAATTTTAAATTTTTGAACTGTTCTTGTTAAGTGGGCATTCATTTTTACTTTAAATGGCGCAAATAATTTTCATTTTTTCTGGATTAGGTAAGTATAAGGTAATTATGTAGGTACTTATGTACCTATGTATACCTACTTATTCTACTTTCTTTTGGTACGCCGGCTGGCGTCAAGTTTCTACCTCTACTTTTTATGGACTTGAGGGAATTTTAATTTTAACATGGGCATCATAAGTTGCGCGCCAGCGCAGTGTAACTCATTGACGTAAGTCGAAATTTAATTAACAAATATTTTCGAATTATAGACAGTAAATTTCAAGAAAGCACCTACACCAAAACAACAAAGGTTAGTGCGGGTTTTTTTTGCTTCTCGTATCTACAAACTGAGCTGGGCCCAATTGCATAACAAATTACAAACTTATAGTATAAGCGATTTTGTATTGTCTGACGCTGACGTAGTAAACATATTTACATGATAAACCAAGCTATTTCCAGAGGGTCTATTGCGTAACGTTTCTGACAGTCGTGATCACAATGACAGATACAAAAACTGCAATCTTCAAAACTTACGTTTGTATCTTGCAAAACCATGATATTTTTATTTATTTTGGTTGTTCATTTTGAACTAGACATGTTTTGCAGTGGAGTAATGTATTATAATGATGCAATTTGATATTATGAATTGAGAGATATTAAGGCATCAGACCCCAACATCATTCACGCAAAACAAGAGATAACAGACAACTTAATTAACTTTTAACGATAAGGGCTTATTTATGGCTGTAATCTTTACTTGTATCTAATTTTCAACACAATTTGACTAATGCTACCTATAAGTAGTAAATACGAAAGTTGCGAAACTATAAGGGTAGGTACTTGTTTAGTATACCACGGGACGGGACGTTTAGTTTGTGCTCTGCTACTTGCACTGCCGTAGACTAAATAGCACGATACAGAGCTGTTCACTCACGAAAGCGCTCCCCTCCGCATTTTATAATAGTAGTTTTAAACATACTTTCCGTACGATAAGTCTATGTGTGCGTAGCTCGAAGGTGTCCTTAGTCGCAAGCGTACCGTCAGTCACGCACACTGAGACTAAGACAACATGTAAATACGAGCTTTACTCGCGCACATTGATAATTAGCTATGGAGGGGCGCGCCTTCATGAGTTAACAGATCTGTACCATCGCTGAAGGACGGCTATTTTAAAGGCATTCAATAACACTTAAGGTCTCTCTCTACCCATTAGGCACACTCTATCATACCATGCATTGACCATAATATAGGAAAGTGTCAGGCACGGAATGTAACGTATAATAGAAAGAATAATATATTTTTACATGACACGGTGCTGTTACGGTCATGGTATGATACGGTGAGACAGTGTAATTTAATTAGGTTCCAGTTTAATTTTGTATTTTGGCTACGAAACCTAAAAAATAGTAGATTGTACAACGAGAGCATAAAACGAGCCATTTTACCCAAGACGTTCATAAAGCCACCCGAGCCAGTACGGCGAGGGTGGATAGACACGTCGAGGGGAAAATGGGTTTCATTTAATGCTCGAGTTTTACACTCTGCTTTTCACTTGAGATTGCGAGGAAATAAAATAGCAACAGTGGAAACAATTATTCACTTTCTATGTACTTTTATTTTTATGCATTATTATTTTTTTTTTTTAATTTTATTGATTTATTTGATTGATTTTTAGTTTTATATAAATTAAAAAATATTAAAGAAATATGTAGAAACTTTTTTGTTTGTGGCTGTTCACACCTGATTACCTTGGTCTTAGACGAAGATTTTTTTTATGCAGTAGAGCAGTGAGTAGAGCATAAAAAGTCATTTTATGTAGTCTAGATACAGCATAAAAACGAACTTTACGAGCATGAGAAGTGAAAAAGATTTTGTTATTTAATTTAACATAACAGTAAACCTAAAATACTTACCACCACTCTTTGTTCATTCAATCATCCATCATCAATATTTAGGATATAAAAGCGCAACATTCGGCGGAGTTCCGACCATCTCATTATTTGACCTAATCCCAAGTAGGTATCCTATACTCGTTACAGAATCAATATGGAGTTGCTTAAGACGCTGTTACTTCTAAACGTGCTAGCTGCCGTCGCCGCCGGCACTGCCCCGATCAGTGCCACTGCGCATGTTCAATGGGAAAGAAATTAGCCAATTGTTCCTAAGTTGGCTTTTCAGACATACCTACACTATCTCCGGAGATACAAATACTAAACCTCAAAGGAAACGCTCTGTACGAAAACGAACGGTCGACTTGATGGCTTGCATAAACTACTGCTGAGAGATTGTAAATTGAACAAGATACATGAACACGGGCTAAGTGGTTTGGGCATACTAGTCGAACTAGACCACGATACATTTTAAATCTATTTTCGATATGGTTTCACGGGATACCCGTAAAAGTAACAAATTTGGAGTTGAAATAAAAAATACAAAGGGACTCCAAAAAAAACAATCACCAAACACCAATATTACACTAACTTGTCAAGTGAACAGCAACCCTCTGCCTGAATTCCATTGGTCGCCTAATTCGAAGTGGGAAGTGAAATGTTACATATGCGGTGACTATCTATGTATGTCCAGAGGCGTGGAAGAGAGAGTAATTGTCAAGCTATCGACAGCTCGGAGTCCATCTGCAGTTGGAAATAAAGATGAATACCACGATTCCTGGTGATGCCTAGAAAGAGTAGCTACATTATTTCACTGCCACCGACACACATGCGTTTTCGGAACTTCGCCCAGTGCCGCTGTCATAACTATTCATACGTTTTGAACGCACATGTGCTCGGTGGCACCTGTGGAAGTCGGGTGGCGTTAAAACACCTATGGATTTGTTTTTTTTTTAATAAATCATGTTGTTTTGGGCAACATTCATTGAAGTTCTTAATAAATTCAGTGGCCTCTTTACTAGATACCATAAGGCGAGATTGTGATCAAAGGCAAGCCTATTTTGAATAAAAAATAAGATTGGCGGATTGTAAATAAAAAAAAAAATTTTTTTTCCTTAAAACTTCAATTCATCTGCAGACGAGTCTGTTATATGAAAAATATATAAACTAAATGACTTATTCTCTACAATTACAGTTCTACAAAATACTGGGCTACTCTACTGCTAGAACTAACGGTTTACGCGAGTAAAGCCGCGGATAAAAGCTAGTGATAAATAAAATTTACAACAATGCCTTTATTCATGTAATTCCATCGTTCAGTGTAAACAATATTCCAATACATCTTGCGCCATAATTTAGTAGTGACATATACTAAGATTTATAAATCAAGGCACAACAGTATATGAATAATTAAACGAAAACTCTCATTATGTACATAATTTGCAGACATATACAAGTGACAAAATACCATCTAAAAATATACATCACTTCATAATACGCAAAAAATACAGCCTATTCTTTGAGTTTTGCAATACGCTGCATATGTTGCTGACTTGTGTCTATAGCATTAATATTTAGTTGATTTGCCTCTGCATTAAAAAAAAACACCATATTTTTCTTAGCGTTTAACAATATTCTTAGAAAAATATCCAATATCCCTTCTTACTTTACTATAGTTGGGAATCTATTGCACTGTTTCTAGATACTAACAAGATCAAGTTAGGAGTCAAAGTTTTACTATCATTTCCAAAATCCTCCTTTAAAATATCCCGTTCAGTTCTTCCGTCTATTTGATTTCCAGTGTACAGCGGCAATCACACTGCGTCGTTCACCTAATACGGTTGCCGAACTTGTTTCAAACTACTTCGGCGAACGACCATCGTCTTTACATTAGTCTGTCCATCTACTGCGGAGGCCATATTAAGGCGGTGGCAGCTGTCACTCGCCGAATGCTTTACACTTTTGCGGTCGCCGCGTGCGGCGAACGACTCAATGTAATTGCCGCTTACTTTATATGGTACGCTAGACTGTGGATATTTAGTTCTTCTTCTGCAGTGACTTCATCATTTTCTCTAGTTCATCGCCTTCTGGAGATCACCCTTGATTTTCAGTTTGCCCATCATGAACGCTGTCGCTGGTTTCAGCTTGCCTTTAAAAACAGATGGCATTCACTTAAAACTAATATTACGAGTGCTACGAGGAAGTGGAACCATTTTACTGTTTGTTAGATCTTCACAATAAATATTTGGATTTAATTTTAGTAATGAGGGCTACGGCATAGATGTCGCTAGCGTCACTGCTTAAGTGACTAAGTAAGAAACAAACAAGCTGAGATATGAGGTGCATAGGGGAAATTCGTGTCGGTACCGTTGACCATCAGTGGTGTAGCGGTATAGCACGCGGTACGGATTACCGAGGACCTGGGTTCGATTCCCAGTGATGGTCTTATTTTTCTGTTTTTTCTGTGCATCTATATTTCAGTTTGTATTTTCAATTTAGGTTTTACGGGATGACCGTAAAAGTAAAAATTTGGAATTGAAATAAAAAATACAAAAAGATTCCAAAAAACCAATCTTAATTTTAGTGTTGTTAAGTGGTAGCCCAAGTGACTGATGCTACAAGTGAGCTTTTAATTTAACCAAAAAAGTTTGTGTGCTTATCATCAATCATCATCAGACCTACGCGTCTGTTCCAGACGAATTTTGGCGTGGCGCCTGTGCACAACGTCTTTGGTGACTGACCAGACCGATGCGAGAGCGACATGTAATTGTTGGCGGAGAAACGCACGGATTGGCGCGGACGTGTATTAGAGGCCTGGCTCAAGGCACTTGCTGACAAGAGACAAACGACACCAAGGCGGTTCTGCACCAACATCCGCAGATTTGTCTTATGTGCTTATACAGTATGCATATACAAGTTGGCTTGGAATAATCAATGACAATAGGGCCACAGCACTGAGTTTATTTATTTGGGAAACAAACAGCGTATATAACATAGTTGAATATAAATATAACCCGTGAACAGTGTCTGCATTAATGCCGTTGCTTGATACCAGGGAGAATTTGCAGTATTAGTTTCTGCAGAGCCGTAAGGCGTTTACATTCCATGAATATGTTGCTCTATTAATAAAAATATTAAAAAATATATATTAAAAATTTAAAAATATTAAAAATTAAAAAATCAAAAAACTCGACTGCCTTAAAAACTAAAAGAAAGAAAATAAGTCTAGTGGTCTAGAACTCTGTCAAGAAGCTCATTTAAGGTTCAACAGTCGGGATCCATTACCAAGATTTTTTGAGTTGGTTACGATTTGAAGGGTCCCGACTGTTGAACCTTAAATGAGCTTCTTGACAGAGTTCTAGACTACTAGACTTATTTTCTTCCTTTTAGTTTAGGCAGTCGGGTTTTTTGATTTTTTTAATTTAATATTTTTTATTTTATACTTTTTTGATATTTCTGTGAAAATAGTATTAAAGTATTATAACCCATATTTATTTAGAATGGGCTAATTATTAGCTTTCATTTGATACCCATATTGTTACAATACCAAATTTTTTTTTTTCATTCCTCCGCCATATTTTTTTCGCAGACGCCATATTGAATTTTGATATAGCCTATGTCACTCCGGCAGTTATGACGAATCCAATGATACCTCATATGTTAAATCCGTCTAGCCGTTTAGGCTGCAGCGAGGACCAAAGAAATGGACAAACATACCCACATACATACATACGCTCGAAAAACATAACCCTCCTTTGGGCAGTCGGGTAAAAATGGTGGTTATACACCGCATAATTTTGATTTCCGTTAACTGTAAGAGAATTAACAGATCAAATGAAGTTAATTTCTCCAAGACACTAGTGGCCTAACTCTTACTTAACCCTTACTCTTACAAAATTTCAGCTGCCAGATTTGGTACATTCAAGGATTTTAAACATTTCCTTATCTATCATTGTAATAAAAACTAGACTAGTGTATTTTAATACAGAAATGTAAATGTTTATATATTTTAATGGGAGAATTTCAATATTTAAGACACCAGTTTGGTTTGTTTACATTTAGTTAAATACCTATCCAAACCAAGTATAATTACCAGGTAGTTTCTATCAGTGAACTGAGCCCTCTGTCGAAGTTAACGGAAGTCGAGAGAAACACAGCGTATATTAAGATGATAACGATGAATCTTAGTCTGATTGTTACCAGCGAACATATCGGCGAAGTTTTTCCCATCCATGGTGAGGGTAGCATCAGGTGGGTTCTTGGGCTCTCCCTGGCCGCACGACCCGTCCCCATTCTTCAGGTCTATATGCCACACGCCTTCTTCCTTGCCTGGAATACACGAGTAGGTATTCAATGTCATATTAGAGACAGCTTTAAGTCTGACGCACATGTAACCACTTGGCACAGGCCACCAGCCCTCTATATCACAAAAGTTACATACAAAAAAAAATATACATTTCATACAAAAAATTACAATTATGTAGAGCCTGTTGCCCGCGTCTCCATCTACGTAGAATTCGTTTATCTCTATCCCAGGTGGCCCATGCCATTTTCTGGATGTCCTTTCCCGAGACTCAAACTATCTGTATACCGAATCACCACATAGCAGCAACGGCTCAGTACTTCCGTGGTGTCAGCGCGACTACGGCTGGGCGATAACCCTTTTAGTCCAGCTGACGAGTTCCGGTACTCGTTTAATTTTTTTTGTCACTGCATCTTAGATTAGGGCAATCGGCAATAACTTCCACAGCCGGACATATTGCGTCCCGTAGGTACTCCTAATGTTGAGTTATACCTACCTAATTTGCTATATGTAGACGGTGCGCGAGTCCGACCCGCACTTAGCAGTTTTTAGGGTTCCGGAGCCAAAATGGCAAAAACGGAACCCTTATAGCTTCGCCATGTCTGTCTGTCTGTTCGTCCGTCCGCGGCTTTGCTCAGGGACTATCAATGCTAGAAAGCTGTAATTTTGCACGAATATTGTATGTAAACTATGCCGACAAAATGGTACAATCAAAATTAAAAAAAAAAAAAAATTATTGTACCTCCCATAGACGTAAAGAGGGGTGATTCAGTGATTTGTTTGCAAAATATTCAACTGTAAAGTGCAAATTTTTTATTAAAATCGAGCTCCCCCCCCCCCTAAAATCTAAACCGGTGGGTGGAAAAAATTAAAAAAAAATCAGAATTATTAGTAGTTTCAGAGTAAATAGCAGCCTAAGGTATAAAATATACCTACACTTGGAAGATTCCGTATAAAATACGAAATCCTTAGAAAAATATTACTTATTTTTTTCGTAATGGCTACGGAACCCTATTTTGGGCGTGTCCGACACGCTCTTGGCCGGTTTATTTTTTAAGTAAGAACTTGCTGGTACCTTTATATACCAGTAACCCTTGTGTTAGTGCTTATGCACCTGTGACACATTGTTATAATAATGTTTTCTGTAACACATTTGGAATTGGTTTATATTTAATAAAAATGAACGTACCCGCATTCCTAATAATTCAGTAGGTGTCTATGGGCGGCGACGATCGCTTACCATCAGGTGACCCGCCTGCACTGCCAGCTTAGTAATATTCCTGATAGAAAACCTTGAAAGCATACCTGATACGTTGAACTGGTAAACGGCTTGTGTCTTCTGCACCAATTCGGGCGATAGACTCTTTCCAATGGCCGCAAACAGAGTGGGAATCTGACCCTTAGGTTCACCCTTCTATAATTTCAATAACACATTAGTCAACTTTTGTCACTATTTGGGGCCTTAACACACTAGCTTTTATCGCGGATATGAACTATCGTCCCTTACGCACACGACTGGTCAGAGAGAGAGGGACATATGATTTGTGATCACGACAAAAACCAATGTGCTTGACCCAAAGATTCAGAGCGGCGTAGATGATCTACCGGCTGTTACACTACGTGATAATAATAATTATATTATAATTACAAAAGATTATGTGAAACTTTTAATGACGGTTTCTTGGCAGGCGAAATATTGCTAGATGGCGTTAGTATCGTGTGGGTCGTTAGACTTTACTCTTGTTTGCGATTGGCTCATTTAGTTATCCAGCCACAAATGTGACGCAAATGTGAAAGTTGTCAAACGGACTTCACAATACTTAGCGTCAACCTGCCAAAGCTGTCACCAAAACCCTCATTGTAAACAAGACTTTGCTATGATTATTAATCGGAAGTAATCATTATTTATTACGGCCTATTAAAACTGGCCGTGCAAAATTCGAACTTCGTGTCTTGCCGTTCCGCTGACGCTTATTATTATTTAACACGAGAATGAGAGATACGATACGAAATTCCATTTTCGCATCGCGTGCAAGTATTTTGGAGCTTCTTCGTTTCTACTCTACCTATATCGTATCATACACAAATAACAGAGAATACCTAAACTATAACAAACATACTTAGGCCACACCATGCATTATTTTTAACCTCTCCAGCGCCAAAAACAAACGAAGTGACGTGCTCTGTACGCCACAGAAAAATCAGCGACAAATCAACTTGATTTTTAATTCCATTGTAGAAGGATTAATTTAGAGTTGAATGTTAGTCATGTATAATGACAGTGGCGTGTGAGGCATTCCATTGGCTGTCACGACTGGATGACTCTGGCGGTGAAGAGGTTAAATATCTTATAGTCTCCGCGACGTTAACTGGGCTCATAATTAAATAAGTTTAACAATTTTTTTTAACACATAAAACTACTGTGAGATTCAGATCCGATATAGTGAACATAATCAGATTACTTACGGTTTCTACAGCGTGTATTTTTGATACTACCTCAAACTGTAACCAGACGAAGATTTAAGTGCTGTGAACCGATATCAAAACAAATTGTTAATTTAGAATTAACTATTAGAGCGCAATTAATTTTTGAAATATTTTCGAGCAGCAATGTAATGCGTACAATAATTTGATAGGACAGAGAAGCGTTCTGTGACAGCTGTACGTCACAAAGTGCAACATTTTGAATAAAAACAAAGTTGTATCGCGTACATTGCGTGCTAATTAGTTTAGTAAGGAAAATAATAATTCTAGATTTTTTACTAAAACATAATAAAATGTGATTATTAGGGCCTACACTAACTGCCCTTAAAGTTTGAGGTAGTATCAAAAATACACGCGTATATCACTAAGTTAAGCACATGTGTGGACCAAGTGTTACAAACTCGATAAATAAAACTAGAGTTACATGTTTACACTTCACGCTATTTATATAACGATTTGATTAATAATGCATTATTTTTGAGGATGGCAACACGTACCTGATGATACGAGCCACGAGTCGGGTTCCACGTACGTGTATCTCTAGTTTAATACCAAGGCTTATGCTTCTCAAAACATTGATAAATATATTTATAGTAGATTATTTCAAGCCAGTATCAGACATGCTTACATTATCATTTTACTGTTTTATCAAATGTTTATCAAAAATAGTGAGAAAGATTGGGGGCAGTAAAATACTTATTTTTATCATATTTATCTGTAATTACTATATTAGTCGCATTGTATCGGGATTCAAATGACAGCTGTTACCTTCTACCAAGTTTCATAGTATAATACTAGGTACAGTCGCCATTTCGGAGCGGCCAAGATGATCTAAAATATCGATACATGAACTCTAATACCTTAATAATAGGGTGCATGTTTCGATATTTTTGATTACCTTGGCCGGTCCGAAATATCTATGGCGACTGTACCTATTATCTTTTGGTCATTTTTAAAAGAGTACAATGCGCCAAATGCCCGTTATCAATAATAAAAATGCTATGGAGTACGACAATAAAGAGTAGAATTTATAAATTAAATGTGAGCGTTGACGTACACGTATTACTTTAATATAGTTAAATCTTTTAATTGAAATCTTTAGTTCCTCTTTCATCAATTTTCTACTATTTATTGTCAGAAATAAACCTGAGTAGGTTTAAGGATTAATTTTGTTTGAACTAGTACCTTTTCAAATACTTTGTTATTATTATGCATCAAACATTTTCTTAATTTCGAGTAAACCGAAATGTTCATGTGATGGTTTCACGAAAGTATTAACAATATTATTAAAGTGTATTATAATACGTAAGGCCGTATGATATGACAAGTTTTAGTTAAATATAAATATCTGTGAGGCAATAGGGGTCGAGGAAAAAAGCTTCAGGTGTTACTTTGCGGAGGTTATCAATGAACTACAACTTTACACCTTAATCCTCTATCACAAGATGCAAGCCAAGTGGTACAGTCAACGTCATAAATAAGTGATCACTTTTTTACCTTGTCAATTTAACGTCATGTTTGAAAAGCCATACGAAATTGTGTAACGACTGAAAGCGACAAGGTACAGAAATTATCATTTATTTATGACGTTGACTGTACCCGAGAAGCGAGGTTGTAGTTCATTGAGGAATAAACTTAATAATAAAACATAATTTTTATTGCCTGTTTTAAAATATAGTCTTTGTTTAAATTTGGAATATTTTCACACCTTCTTTGCGGCCTGGCTGGAAGGTGATCCAGGGACGTCCAAAAAGAAATCGGGCAACAGATTATCTATATTACCTGCAAACAAATAGATATATCCAATTTCAAAATATTGCTGCTTTTTAAACTTTATGGACGCCACAAACATAAAACGATAAGTTAAACTAAATTAGACAATTATGTCAAAATTCCCATTTTATGGCAAATCTAAATATTTATTTTTATCACAAAACTATTTGCTCAATTTTATTTCCTTTCCCGAGGGAATCGATTTCCAAAATAAAAAAATGAGGCGAACTATGTAGGAGTCATCTTACCGTAAAAACTTGCACCTATCTGTTCTTTAACCGAAATGTGACTTAAATAATGTTACACACATACAACGTAACAGGGTTGCCCAGCTATATCTTGCCTTATGTAAATACCTATTCATTATTTCAATATCAAATTCTTTAAACATTGCATTAATTTGCCTGAAAGTAAACGCATCTGCCCCTGAGCCTTTCGCCATTAATTTCACGTTCAGGTGCTTAACACTACGGCAGGCTGAGACATGGCAAACCTGCAATGATCCTCTCTATTTTATTTATAGTTTCACTTAGTTTAGTTTCCAAGAAATAAGTGTACACAACAAGAAAGGTTTCGCTGGCTATCAAAGCGGCGTTGCATGCCATAATTATGTGTAATAATTTTTAAGTCACAGTTCGACCAACGAACAAATAGGAGCAGAATCTTACGGTTGGACGTTAGGGTATTAATACTTATGAATATAAACCGCTATTAAGAAAAGCATTAACTATAATGTAAGCCAGTATAATGAGAACGCTAGTTGAGTATGATGAAGTGAAACGATGCAATGACGTACGAAGTGAATTAACGCATGTTAATTTGTCAAGGGCAGACCTCTTGAGGGGAGGTTTGACCTTAAAGGGGCCTAGTAAGTTATTCTTTGAGTAAAACAATAGACTTTTTAATTATTTAATTAAATATTGAACACAAAAAATAACAGCCTAGTTTGACAAATTAAAAGTAAAAGTATTACGAGAATCTCAGGTAGTGAGTTCAAGAGATTTTATTGAGAGGTGTTCTGATTATTCGGTCTCACTGGCCTTACACTTCCCTGGAGTCGGAGAGAAGAACCCGAGCGAAGAGGCTGGCCACAGCAGGGGGGCCTGGTCCAGCTGAGTGGTCGTCGGTGCCGAGGTCAAAAGGGGCCTTAGGGCGGCCAGGACGAGCAGCCTGGACAAGTGTTCCACGCAGGAGCGATCAGGGTCTTGGACGAGCCAGGAAGGATGTGCAGTACTCCGGAAGTTAAGGCCGTCAGGGCTTAGTGTCAGGTTAAAGGAGCCGCCTGAGCCGTGAGAATTGTAGCCGACGGAGACTTTGAAAGTTGTACGAAGGTTGTAAGCCGTACAAAGGGTGTGGAAATGTGAAGCCGTACGGAGGTGCCTCCTGTAATTAAGGTGGTGTCAGTTGTGATCCAGTGCTGGATTGTTTGCCAGTCACTCCTCTGCAGCGATGCCCAACTCTTAGGGTGTGCTGAATTGCAGTGAGTGGCAAGGACAATCATACGGAGTTACAGGCAGGCAAAGGAAAGTGATTCTAGTTTTATATAATTATTTTAGAAACAAAGGTAAAAATAATTAGCCTAAGTGACCGTTAAAATTTGAAATACAACAGTTCACTAAATAACCGTTTAGAGGATTTACATTTGAAATTAAACGTTACTTAGCTGAGTTTGAATTTATTTTAACACCGGTACGCATCCGTTGCATAAAGTAATAAGCATTAACATAGTTCTGAGTTTATAACAACGGATGAGAGAAATTAACAAGTGTTAAAATATTAAGTATAAGAAATGTTTGAAATAAAGATTCCTGCCAGGGGAAGCCTTCCTTCAATTACACAAGTTAAATTATAAGAAATAATATAATAAATACACAGAAAAACACAAAAGTTAAATATCGGAGAACTTACCAATCTGGGCGTATGGAGCTTCGAGAGAGCTGTTTAGTGTAGTATGAGCTGTTGAATGAGTGTTTTACAGCTGTGCTTCAGCTTTTAAGGCGAGAATATTACAGTTAGAATTCCCCGGTCACAGCTGATCGACAGCACCCCCCTTGGCCGACAAAAACGGTCAAGGGTGAGTTGGTTATAGATAATTTTAGTCGTACAAACTCGTGTAGTAAATGAGTGTAATAAAATGCCTACTTTTATAAAATAAATAAGTAACTAATAAATAAAATTAAATACATATTATTACGTAAATAAATAAGTCAAGAGAAAACTACGGTGGCGACCTCTAGAGTTCGTCCGCCATTCTGTCAGAGATTCCCTTATTGAGGAAAGCGCCATCTAGCTTACACTGAGCTAACTAAGATGTCAGCGATCGCCTATGTGCATTGTGACAGTACGCCCGTCCCTCCAAAAGAAATTTGAGCCTCATAGCAAAATTTCGATAAAAAAAAATACACTATGACATAACGCTTACATACGTCGTCTCTTCATACTATGATCATACTTCTACTCTCATGGCGGT